>NW_026057322.1:0-93230 GCF_019202705.1 Hemisphaericaspora subhashii | reverse complement strand
TGAGTAAAACATCCATACGTTGAGTTGGAGGACCAGTTGCCCAATCAGTGTTGTTGTAAGCTTCTTCAGCGGCAACTACGGCGGCTTCGACATCTTCTGGAAGAGCTTCATAAACTTCGGTAATTAATTCTTCGGTGGATGGAGAGACAACTTCCATGGTTTTCTTTTGTTTTGGATAAACGAATTCATTGTTGATGAATAAACCAGTTGGTTGTTCATAGGTTAAACCCTTTGGGGNTGTTAAGATATTCCAATTGAAAACTAAAGAGAGAAAGGAAGAAGAAAGTAGAAATTGAAAAATCGAAAACAGGGAGAATTCAATTGATATTTATATTCGAATATACCCCTCCTCAATAACAAGGAGTTAAGTGAATATTATAAGAAGAAGAAGGTTTTTATACAATTGGCAATTATTGCACAAAAAAAGGGGGAGTAAGTGTACAAGTGTTTTTCGACGGAATATTTTTTTATGACTTTTCTTGTGGGGTTGATTTGTAAACTCCGTTTTGGACAAAAATGTATCACAATTTTTTTGAGCCTTTTGGCCCGTACCAAATTAATTTTTACTATGGGTTTGGATCTGATGTCATTTCTCTATTTCCCCCTTATTTATAGGGAAGATAGGGAAGATAGGGAAGATATCCTATCTGGTCTTGATTATTAATTACAAGTGATTATTAATACCTATAAACTGATTGTTCAACGTGGTGGCAAAAATCTTAAATGGTAAATAAAATAGTCATTTCCCCCAAGGCAACTTTTGCTTTCCCGTAATTGGAATAATAATTAATTTAATTTAATTTTGGTTAAAGTTTCTTATGCCCTTCAAGAGTTGTGTCTAATCTCCGGGAAATAGATTTTTATTTTTGACAGGAAAGAAGTTGAATTAGTCTGCTCATTGTTAGGCATTGTTTCATCTCTGATATATCTACGCGTATTGCCGTTCATTAAGTTTAGTGTATCTAATCGCGACCCTATAAACAGGGACTTAAGAGGCATTTACGTAAATCAATACATTTTCATTTAAAAGAAAAAAATAATTTTGTACGTACTGTAAATAGTGTAGGGCATTTCGGATATTAACGGCAATTGGTGCAAATTTTGGAAAAAAAATAATGTTCTAAACCCCGTTGAACCAAATTTGTGTGTGATGAATAAATTTATTTGATCTTTTTAATCTGTTTAATTACATAATCATAACATTTAATTAAATCATTACTAGTGATACCAAGTATGGTTGATAATGTCATAAATAGTTTATTATTAATTTCTTCTTCAGTTGCTGTTGTTGTTGCTACCAATTGACAATCCATTTTCATCAATGTTTTATAGACAAGGGATATATTATCATCTTTATTCTCAACTACTCTGTTTTCATGACTAGTGTCCTCCTTCTCATAATTAAATATTTGATAGAGTCTCTTTTCAGTAGTGGTCAAATCTTCATTCAGTTTTTTGTAAATAACATTATCATATAACCAATCACAATAATTATTAATCTTCCCATCTGACCAATTTAAAACATTGGTATCATATGATGATTGGAGTTCATATTCTTCAAGCGTTTTCAACCAGTGAAAACTCAGAAATTTTGCAAGATTTGTCTTGAAAGATAATTGACCAATAAATATTATGATACATGCAAGATAGATTTCAGGATAATTGTATAAGAATTGTGTTGATTTCGAGGGATTGATTATAAATTCGTTGATATTTAGTAGTTTTAGTAATTCATAACTCGTCATGAATAAATCTGGAGTATTCGGTAGGATTAATACTTCACTTAATATTCGAAAAATATAAGGAAAATAAAAATCTATTGGAATTGTCATTGATTTATTCAATCTAGTCAAGTTCACCTGAATCTTACGATATATTTGAGTATTGGTAGGTAACAGAAACATCTGTAATCTATTGTGATATACTATTGGTAATTTATCCAACATTTTCTTGGGGATCAAATGTAATGTTCGTATATATGGAATCTCATTACTTTTAATCTTTTCAAGTATATCAGAAACATATATCGGATAAGCTCGTATTTCAAGTAAAGATAAATATATAATCGCAATAACATCAAGTGCATCTATTTGTTTATCTTTGTATTTGTTGTCACTCATTTCAACACCTTCATGCTTTTCCTCATTTGGTTCTGTTTCCTCTTCTTCCTGCTCTATCTCATCATCGTGGTCATCTCCTCTATGTACACTCCCTAACACATTCACCCAATTCCGCTTTACAATATTTTCCAAATCATTCGCCACATTTTCACTAAATCCAAACACTTCCACAATTTTATCCAACTCCAATTTCAACAACTTCAGTATCGTCCTTAAATATACCTCCTTCGCCTCTCTTCCAAACACCCTTCCCTCATCCCTCTTCATCTGACTCCCACCGACTTGTGGTGTGGCCGAATAGCTCCCCCTATCATCCATTTGAACATGTTTTAATCTTTTGGTAGTCACGATTGCCTGATCTTGATCATCATTGATTTCGATGGCACCTTCTAGGACGTGTCCGAATTGACAGATCGTGAGCCCATCGGTGGTACGATAGAGACGTGATCGACAGTTGGAGGTGCCGCATGGTGGACCTCTAAACCAGGTTGATTTCGCCATGTTTGTAGTCTAACTTGGTGAATCTTGATTTTGAGATGAGGAGGAAAATGGGGAACTAATATTTTTTTTTTATAGTCGCAACAGTTTGCAATGGATGCAAGAAAATGGTTTGATCTTGTCGTGTGTGTGGTTGTCAAGCTGATAGTCGTAGGACGCAAATAGATATCGTCTTGAAACGATAAATGACTATAAAAGAGAATGACTGCCTAGCAATATCATACAAACTTTTATTAAAATTCTATAAAATAAAAAAACCTTTCTAATAAAAAACCTTACTCTAGCCATACTATAAACACACCTATCCTGCCAAAATCTATTCCTCTTCTAATCTTAAATCATATTCACTTAATCCAATCTTTGAACCCAATTTCCTAAAATTTTTCATATAATTTTCTCTCTTCTTTTCGGCAATTTCATTCATCTTTGGCCAATAAACATCATGAATATATTCAAAATCCAACATTCCATTAAATTCCTTATCCAATTGTTCTTTAGGCACAAAATTCTCAAATGGTTGATCATAAATCGTTTTCAGTCTAGTATATGGATCAATGAAAGGACCAACCACTTTAAAAAAAGTATATCCAATCCAAGGAATATTAGTAAACAACCCACGACCCAATCTTTCAGGATAATGATTTTGTAAAATATGTAAAACTTGTTTTGATATAGAAAGTGAAGGGAATTTTGACGATAAATTCATATGAGCCGGTGCTTGTTTGAAATCAATCAATAATGCTAATCCATCTTGCCCAGGTGGCATGAATTGTATAACTCGTTCCAACATAAATACTAAATGTTGAACTTGTTTCATACTTGGAGGAGTATTTTGATATCCATTCCGTAAATATAAACAAGGTCTATTTTCATTATCATATCCCACAATTAATTGTTTCCCAGTAGTATTTTCAGCCGCCACTAATTCAGGGGTAATTAATTTATTAGGATCAGTATGATTAGCAATATTTATGACACCAAATGTTCTTCTCCAAATTATGGTTTCTTCAATTCTTTTAATTGCAGCATCTACTTTCCATTTCGTAGCTCTAAGATATCTAAGGAAACATTCTTTAGTCAACCATGCTAATTCTTCTTCTAACATTGGATGAGTCATTGCATCATGATGTTCACCGACTGGGATTTCTTTAGTTATGTATTCTTCAAAATGACGTAAAACCGTGTCATACTTCTCCCATTGTTCTTCAGTCAAGTCAAATACAGGTGGGTTTATCGGATTAATTGGTTGTTCAAATGGAGTATGACATTTTATTAATCCTTTTTTATTATTTGATATGGATGAATTGGTAGTGCTGCTAGTAACCGAAGTCGCTTTTGAAGAAATTGATTCGGAATCGGCCCCACTTTGAGCAGTTGTTGAGTCAGTATAGTCATCGGCAGGACCATCTTGCTCCTTCTTCTTTAAAAACTTCATCATCTTGTACTTACCCGATATATGTCTATAATCTTTTGGTTGGGCGGCTATTTGCTGGTCTTCTAATGTCACCTGCTGTGTGTGAAAAGTGAGAAAAGAAAGAAAGGAAAAAAATTAATTTATAATTATGATCGGAATTAAGACAGTGGGAAAAAAAAAAGATTTTTTACGCGATCGACGCATCAAAGAAAAAACGCAAAACTTTAAATTTAGCACGGGAACGGGAATTTTTTTACCACGGATTTGATTCTGTTCTTCCGACCTAAATTTTGAACCAGAAGAAAAAAAGACTCTTACGGTGGTGCGGCGCGCTTTCACCACCACCACTACTTCTTGCCCTGTGAAAATAATGTGGCATATGATACCGGGGAATCGTGAGGCATACAAACATTAATCATCAGATCAATTAAGCCTAATTAAACATGACAAGTGTATCTGTTACTAGTAGATCCACTGATAGGGAAATTCCATTCACAGAAGAATTCATTATTGAATTAATCAAAGAAAATAATTCCACCGTATCGCCAAGTGAATTGATTTCCAAAATTGCTGAAAGTCTTCAAATAAAATCATCAAAACATAAATTCATAGTTCAATTTACAAATATTAAGAAGAAGAATGATTTCGATGCTGATTTAGATCTTCTGTCGGATTATGCTGGTGTTTGGGAACAATCTAAAGATGGATGTATTACATTAAAAGTAGAAGAAGATAAGGATAATGAATCAATAATACTACTTATATCTATCTATTGGATATCTGTATAAAGAAACGATAGGCATCAGTTTGAAGGACTCAATTAAACAAATGATGAAGGGTTTCCAATTTTTCATTCAATTCAATTAAAGACCTTGTTTCCGGGGTAGATATTTTCTTTAAATTTCGTTCTATATTTTCAAGTAATGGTTTTATATCTTCATCTTTATCAGGATCAAAATCACTTAATCTTTTAGTGGTTGTTAATAAATTTATCCCCTTATCAGGATTTGGTTTCAAATTATGTAACAGCAATTGTCGACGCTTATTTTTTATATCCAGTTCTAATTCCTTTATATCTGTCTTTACAGTTCCCAATAATTGAATTAAATATCGTTTATCAGCCAAATATTGTGTTTCTAATTCATTATACACTGATTCTAATTGTTGTACTTGTTCAATCTCTGCCAGTAGATATGCCTCTAGAGCAGTTTGTCTCAGTATCAATGTTTCATAATTTAATACATCCCTAAGTTCTCCAACATGCCTAGTTACAATACCTTCAGTTAATACCGATCCTGGTAATGGGAACTTGGATACTACTGATCTGGCCAAGAATGATTGAGGATTATTCATATCTAGCCAAGTTTTGGATAAAATTTCCTTTGCTTGCATGATTTTTTGAGTAGTTATATTACGATTAAGTCCAGAATCTCCCGTATTTGCACCACCTAATGAATCAAGAGCTTTATTTAATGACAAATTTAGAATATTCGTTAGACTCTTTACATTCATATCTTCTAAAGGTTCCCAGAATCGATCTATACGTCCTTCCGATATTGCTTTTGTTTGGGTTATCATGGTATAATTGCTTGGATGAACCACTCGAAGATCTTCATCTAGTTTCTTTCGTTTAAGTGGAGGTTCTCCGTTCATTACTTCATCATCGGTGCTATCATCATCTATTGAGCTATCTGATACATTTTCATCTGATGACAGGTTTTGAAACTGTAGTATTCTCACTTGTTCTCCAGGTCGACCTTCATTAACCCTAGTTTGTGCTTGTTGTGTATGTAAACTATTATCGCCTATTCGAGTGTTATTTGCTTGATTTACACCTCGATCGCCCCTGTTATTCTCCGATGGGGGAGAAGCCAGTTCTTCATTCACGAAAAGTGCGCTATCATTTTGGTTGTCAGATCCTTCCATATCTGATTCATTAACCAAAAGATCGTCTTCTTGAATTGATGCCAGATCATCTGATTCTGATTGTTGTTGTTGATTTCCAGTGCCCAATGTTGCCGATTGCATTATTAGCTGCGGATGAATGTTATCCAATTCTTGTTCATCGAATGCTTTGTTGTAATTGCCTGCTCGTTGGGCATTGGTGTTTGCACCATTTGTATCAGACGGTTCATTGGATGACAGTGGAGTTGACATATTGTTGTTAATGAGATGTACTAGAAACTTGATGATTTTCTATGCTACTGTTTTGAATTTTTTACAACCGCGTCTTCAATGGCATAGAAAAAAAAATCATTTGCGCTTTTCTTTGGTAAAATTTTATTAACCCTTTTTCTTTCTAAGAATGTGGGTTACCAAAAGGCCAACCAAGATGAACTTATACTTTTTGCGGCCGAAGAGTAAGTATGACGAATTTCGCTCAAAGCGTAATTTGACGGTATGAATAAAAACCCTGTCTTGCTGAGGTATTGTATAAGAAACTGTCTAACCAGAAAAAGGTCAAGGTTTGTTCACAAGTTGAACAGATGCGTCTCCACTTTGCGCAAGGACCATATTGATAAGGGCCGGAACTTTTGGAGGTAAATTATTTTGCGTCAAAAAAACAATGGGTCTTGTGAAATGGCAAACAAAAGTGTGATCATAACAAAATTCAATCGGTCCGCTGTGGTCATAACATTAGTGTTATGGTATGGGCTGCTATTGTTGTGGTCCCATTTTTGTTTAGGATTACGGAAGACCCATTTTTGGCTTTTTCCTCGAGCGTCTTTCCACAGAGCATTCGTCCGAGAATATAACTTGCCTCCAATATCCCATATCCTTATTAATGAGTTCCAACGCAAACTGAAGACGTTCCTGTCTAACATCCTCACCAAGCTTGGTCTTTTCTGGCTAGATTTTTTTTTATATCGCGCTTCCGCGAGGTTCAGTATAAGGTTTGTACCGAAATGGGATGATTACTCAATGAGTGCAGTTTGACATACTGAATCTCGGGAAATTGTTTCGCTGCGACAACTGTACGTTGTTCCTCTTCTCTATTATTAATTTTGGTCGGCCGCTACGCGGGGCTCTATGGATCGGGCCCCGTTCTTTCGTAGCCTTCGCTGCTCTAGACACAGTAGTCCGATGAAAATCTTCAAATCGGCTTCCAAGTCGGAGTGGCTGGCTCCGCATCCCAATGCTTATGCGTTAAACCCTCTTTCTCCAATGGTCAAATAAGGCGAAAAGTGAAATCGGAACGCGTCAGATAAGAAGACCGTTGTGTCGTTCAAATATTATTGGGTTTTCTTTTTTTCTGACTTCACAAAAGAAACGTGCATTCAGAAAATTTTCACATTTTTCATGATTTGATAATCTAATCTCAACTCTTCTTTTCCACTCTTCTCTAAGAATTAACCCTAAACATGACTACTAGCTCAAAAACTAACTGTTCATTCACTGTTATATCACATGAAGATGCATTAAGAACCTTTACTCTTGAAAAGATTGAAAAATTCATAGAAGAAGAATTATCAATCTCAGCATTTACCAGTCATAAATTATCACACAGAGCACATGATTATTATTTTGATGTTGAAGATATAGATGCCACTAGAGCACAAATCAAAGAATATCTTCATTCAGAACCTAAGGGATTTGATATTATCATTCAACCAACGGCAACTAGAAAGAATAAAAAGTTATTTATCTTTGATATGGATTCTACTTTAATTTATCAAGAAGTTATTGAATTGATTGCTGCATATGCAGATATCGAAGATAAAGTGGCTGAAATCACCACAAGAGCAATGAATGGGGAATTAGATTTTAACCAATCATTGGCAGAACGTGTATTATTATTAAAAGGAATAGATGCTTCTAATATTTGGGAAGAATTAAAAGAAAAAATCCAAGTTACAAAAGGTATACCCGATTTGTGTAAGGCATTGAAGAAATTAGGTATAATAATGGGTGTTTGTTCAGGTGGATTCATTCCTTTAGCTGAACATGTTAAAGGACAATTAGGTTTAGATTATGCCTTTGCTAATACTTTAGGAGTTGATGAAAATAATCATTTAGATGGTACAACCATTGGACCTATTGTTAATGGGGATAAAAAGGCTGAATTATTATTGGAAATTGCTGCAAAGAATGATATTGATCCTAAAGATGCCGTTGCAATTGGTGACGGAGCTAATGATTTGAAGATGATGAGTGTTGCTGGCTTTGGGATTGCTTGGAACGCCAAACCAAAGGTCCAATTAGAAGCACCTGCGTGCTTGAATACTGAAACTTTACTGGATGTATTATATATCATGGGATATTCAGACAATGAAATTGAAAAATTATTAGAATAAATAGCGTATAGGGATTATTTTCAACAATAGATACAACATAGACATAATTTATCATAAGACTATACTCTTAGTAACTATCTAATCATTTTACCCTCTAACATCTATCCAATTATTCTTCCTCTGACTACTCCCATTACTCCATTAAACAACAATATATCCATTCCAGGAAGTAAATCATCAATATCTATCGAATCTTCTTCTATGAAATCCTTCTTTAACAAGAAACTTCTAGTTACCCCACAAAGACACCCCGAACTCAATAATGGTGTTATCCATTTCCCATCAGAAAATCTCTTTATGGCAACATTTGTTATAGACCCTTCCATAAGTTTATTCAGGGTATTATATAACAACACCTCCTCCTTTCCTGGTCTTAAGCCAGGTAATATCCTTGCCCTGACTTCATTATATGCATCCCTTTTTGTGGTTTTAAATGACGTGAATGGTGATATCAATGTTTGTTTAGAGTCGATATATACATCCCAAACCTCATCGACATTACTCATTCCCATTAATGTCTCATCGACCAAACATGGAAACATTCCAGCTAATAAATCGTCTCTATGATCAGTATCATGAATCTCGACCCGAACATTCCCGGAAAGATCTACTAATACTCTATATTTATAAGGTAACATGACTGGTCTTTGAGCATATTTCATTGCTCGGATTAATTGTTCCAATAGACCCAGTTCAGTAATTTCAAAATCCATAGTTGTTTTGAATTGATGATGGAAATATGCCAATGTGAATTTCAATCTCTCGATATGCTCAGATAATAAGAAGAAATTAACACTGGATATTTCGTCATAAATCATCGGTGGTATTCTTGATAATAATGGGTCATATCGTATCGTTGAAAGGATTTCGAAATCGTGATTATACTGTTTTGGAAAATCTTTTTGGATATAGTCTTCATGGATGCTGGTGATTACTTCATCAATCGACTTGATTTTATGGTGTGCAGATGAATTGCTAGTCATGATACTCTCGTGATTCCACCTTTCAAGGAAAGAAACTGGTCTGTTTTGAAGAAAAATTTAGTTTTAGAATTATTCCAGAAATTTAATGGAACCAGCGAATGCCAAGTAAGTGCCACAAAAATACATTCTTTTTCTCAAGAAAGAAGCAAAGTAGCCAAGATAAGCTTTAGAAGAAGAGGTTTTCAAGCTTTCGGAGTATATTTTAATGTACGTTGGCAATAGTGATTCTTCGAAGCACAGACGAATGGAAGCTTGTGGTGATTTCCACTCACTTGAGCCGCTTCCAAAAGGGCTGGTACAGGGTTGAACGCGTAAAACAAGATGGAACCGTGAAACTCTTCCCCAAATCCAAGCAGCTATATGTTCTTCAAGTCTTGCTCCTTCTATCTACTTCAATAAGTTAATTGCAGAGATCATATTTTTTGCAACCAAATATCGCTAATTCCAGTAGAGTACAGTCTATTAAATAATATACAAATTAATATATCTCTATATAAAAAGATCCCACACGCTAAACCACTCAATAAGGTCTAAATCTCTTCTTTTCTCTCATTAATCTAACTCTTTCTTGATCTAACTTGAACTTCCTCAATAATTCATTCATTTCTTCCTTCTTACGTTGTCTTAATTGGAATCTATAGAAATCTTCCTTTTCCTTCTTCTTCATCTTAGCTTTTGCCTTATCAGCTTCAACAGTAGATGCAAGCTTTTGCTTACCCAATATACCTGCTTTTGTCTTTCTATGAGATCCAACAACCAATGTAAATCCATCCTCATCGACTAGTTGAGTTTGTTGTTGTAATTGTTCAATAGACTCTTGTTCTTTACGATCAAATTCTATTAAAGATTCTGAAACTTGGTTAGATAATTCTTCAACATCTAATATTTGTGAATGATATTTGTTTAAATAATAATTTGAATCAAATGTTTGGATTGGCCAATTTGATGTAGTTTGATTCGAAGATAATTTCTTTAATGCGTTAAACGCAAGGGTGAATGAACCCTTGTCGATAAATGTCACAATACCACAGTTTTTAGGTAATTTACTAGCAACTGCATCATCCTTTTCAGTGGATATTTCTAAATCACTGGTTAATTTAGATAAATTTATCCAAACATCTTCAGGATAATCGGTCAAATATGAAGATGTGAAAGTCTCTATGGTAGCACCAATAGCAACTGATTGGAAATATTTCTTGATAATAGTTAAATCTGTGCCTATTGGTAAATTAAATATAAATATTGATCGATTCGATGTGTTTGAGTTTTTTACATCATGTTTCTTGAAGTAAACATAATGAGATACAGTAGATTCGGGTAAAGCTAGGGGTAATATTTGATACCCTTTAATTTCTGTCACAGTCATGGCTTTAGAACAGTTATCTTTCCTATGCTAATCTATGTAAAGCTTCTTTTAGATCGATGGATGGATGACTCGTGAAAGAGTTTTTTGGTTGAGTGTTTTATGAGTCGTGTATTAATGATAAAAATAAATTGCAATTCGATGGGACTGCATATAGTAGGTGTCACTTGCTGGCTACGAATTTTAATGGAAGGATTGGTTGCAAAAACCTTCTGGTATATTTTGATGAAATACGGTCAATATGCTTCCTTCTTGGGAGCTTGATATTGGTTGGAAAATCAATAACAGGAAAGAAATTTATTGGACTAGATAATTTGCTTTAAAATTAGTCGAAATATTGCAAATAACTGGCAATTCATGGTAATATTTATAAGAATTAAATAGACAGGTTGTAAGAGAATTGAATCGACAATAGATAGGGTTATCTCCAGCGGCAGAAAAATCCAACCAAAGGCAATATTCAAATCTGCTTGTTGAGAGGTGATTAATTATCCAAAGTTTAGCCAAACGACATCAGTCAATGCTACGACCTATCTAGAGGCCCACAAATAAAATCATCACCCCTATTCGATTTGGTTATGATGAGACGACTGACAAAGTTATTAACATTGACTATGTTGAGTTTTTAACCCTCAGCATCTGCAGCAATCTTATTTAGATCTCCCGGGCTTTCGTCAATTCCAACCAAGAATTTTGCAACATGTTCTCCACGTGACTAATCTCCTGCATATAAAAATCTCATTGCGATGTCAAAATTTTTTTTAGTAGCTTTGACAATTTCCAATACAAACTTCCCTCATACAATCTCATTTTTCACATATAGCAAGCCAAACTAAAGGGACATCCTAAATTTTAAGTTTTTGGATATAGTAAAAATAATCACAAATGGATAAGGATACATTATTAAAAGCTCTTGCTGGTACATTAGATGCTAACCAGCAAGTCAGAAAACAAAGTGAACAACAATTACATGCATTTGAAGAACAACCAGGTTTCACCTCATATTTGTTAGATTTAATTACTGAAGAAAATATCCAATTGGGTATTCAAATATCAGCTGCGATTTTTTTCAAGAATAGAATTGTTGCACATTGGGTAGTTGCAGAAAATAAACAAGCAACTGCTTTAAGTATCAAAGATGTCGAGAAGGGTGATATTAAATCAAAATTGATTACGACTTTATTCAAGACTTATAAAAATAATCAAATCAAATTACAACTAACAACTGCTTTGAATAACATCTTAGCTGCTGAGAAATGGGAGGAATTGATTGCAATCATTAAGAATTTATTAAAAGATGTTAACGACATTGATCATGTTTATACCGGGTTACTTTGTCTTTACGAATACTCGAAGAATTATAGATGGGCAGGCTTAGAAGGTACATCCAACCCAGTATTAGAAGACATTACTCAAGAAATATTTCCAATCTTACAGAATTTGGCCAATCAAATAATTGAAAATGCCGGGGATAATACTGTTTTCGATGAAATGCTTTATTTAATTATGAAGATATTCAAATTTACCATGTACTCGTATTTACCTTCATATTTCCAGAAAGATACTTCTCACTTAGGTGCATGGTGCCAAATTCATATTCTTATCATCAATAAACCATTACCTAAAGCCGTATTAGAAGAGGAGGATTACGACGTCAGAGCCTTGAACCCTAGAATCAAGGCAGTTAAATGGTGTTTCGCCAATTTGAACCGTTTATTAAGCAGACATGGAGGTGGTGTTCAAACTAAGGATAAGAATGATCCATCAAACCAATTTGCTCAAAGCTTTTTAACCAATTTTGTTCCTGAAATTTTATCTGCATATTGGAAAATTATTCAAGATTGGTCAACTAAGAAAGTTTGGCTCAGTGAAGCTTCCTTATATCATTTAATTTCATTCTTGGAACAATTGGTAGATACTCCTGCTTGGCCATTAGTTGAAGATAAGTTAGATGCAATTGTTAGACATGTCTTGTTACCTACTTTGTCAGCTACTCAAGAAACTATTGAATTATACGAAGATGAACCAGAAGAATATATTAGAAGGTTCTTTGATATTAATCGTGAATCCAACACTTCAGACGTGGCATCAATTAATTTTATTTATAGATTGACTTCCAAGAAGTTTTCTTCTACCATTAATTTAACATTAAGTGTTATCAATGAAGTTTTCACATTAAGAAATGAAAACAGAAACAATTTACAAGTTGCAATGAATACTGAAGGTGTCTTAAGAATGTTGTCTACAGTTGCTTATAGATTAGATCGTAACCTGTCTCCAATAAAAGGTCAAGTTGATAAAGTGTTACATACATTTGTCTATCCAGAATTGTTGACCCAAACTTCATCAACTACTCCATGGTTAACAGCCAGAGCATGTGATACTATTGCCATGTTCCACGGTCATAAATATCAGGACATGTCGGCATTGCAAGATATCTTCCAAGGTATTGTTTTATGTTTCCAAAATGACGCACAATTCCCAATTCAATTAACTGCTGCTGATGCATTAGGTGCTTTGGTAGAAGAAGAATCAGTTGCAGATCATGTTTCACATGAAGCTCCACAATTAATGGGTAATTTATTAGAAAAGGCCAAAAAATTTGAAAGTGATATCTTGACTAATGTTATGGATATCTTTGTGCAAAAGTTCGCTAAGAATTTAGAACCTTATGCTGTCGAATTAGCACGTCAATTGGTCGATTCATTCGTTATATTAGCACGTGAAATGTTGGAACAACAATCAACTGAGGGTACTGAGGATATGGATAAAGTATATCAAGCTGGTGGTATTTTGAGTACTTTGACTACATTACTTATTGCCATGTCGAATACTCCAAATGTTTGTCAATCTATTGAACCAGTTGTAAAGGATATGATTATATTTATTTTTGAGGAAGCGATGATTAATTTCTTATCTGAAGCTGTTGAAATCTTGGAAGCAATCTTATTTAGTGCCAGAGAAGTATCTAATAATATGTGGCAAATTTATCAAGTTGTCGTTGACTGTTTTGATACCTATGCTGCCGATTATTTTTCCATCATTCAACCATTTTTTGAAGGAATTATCAATCATGGATTCGCTAAAGGAGAAATGACAATGGAAAACCCAATGGTTCAATCCTTAATCACTATTTGTTTCAATTTATTAAAGTCAGATACTTTGGATGCAGTGTTTGCTCATTCAGCATTTGAAGATATTGAATTAACAATCTTAGCCATGGGACCAAGATTCCAACAATTCTTGCCTGTTTTCTTGCCAGAAATTTTTGATATTTTTAGTAATTTGGAAGCACAAAATGCATTTGATGGATTCATGTTACATCATTTATCTATTATAAGAGTCTTATTTGCATGTATGTATGTTGATGCTAATACGACTTTACAATTCCTTCAATCAAAAGACTTCATAGCTGGATTTTATAAATTATGGATTAAACATAGTGATGATTTCCAATCAGTTTATGGATGCAAATTACAAATTTTTGCCAGTTGTGCAATTCTTAACTCCCAATCAATTGGATTATTCCCAGAAGAATTGATTTCTGAAACTGTTGACTTGTTATTGGATAACATCGCTGCATTACCAAATGCCATCAGAGCCAAACAACAAATCTTATCCAACGAATCAAGTACTAAACAATTTGCTGAAGGAGAAGACGTAGAAGATGAAGAAGGAGATGAGTATGATAATGCGGATTATGATGAAGATTTAGAAGCAGATGAGGCTGAATTAGAAGCTATGAAACAAACTCCAATAGATGAAGCAAATGCATTTGCTGAGTTTACTACTTTATTAGTGACGATGCAACAACAAGATCAAAACAAGTATAATTTCTTATTTGGATCTCTTGATGATACTAAAAAGGATTTAATTAGTCAATTGATGAAGATTACTCAGAATTAGGGTTATACTGTATAGACTGTATATAAGAAACTAGTTGCTTAATAAGAATAACAATTTCCTCTCAAAGTTTAATTTGTAGTAAGCTCGCCAACCCTTTGGATGGCGGCGAAAAAAATCCACCCAACTCTCAACAGTAATCACCAACTCAACTCTTTCACTTAAATTCAATACAATCAAGTGCATTCAAGATGTTCTCAGGATTCGGCTCTAATATGTTCAGTGGAGGGACATTCCAATCCTCCAACAAATTTGAAGAATACTTCAGATGTTATCCAATTGCCATGATGCCTGATTTGATCAGAAAAGATGATGCCAATTTCGGAGGCAAGATATTCTTGCCACCTTCAGCCTTGAATAAGTTAACAATGTTACATATAAGATATCCTATGTTATTTGAGATTCGTAATGAATCTAAAGATCTAATGACTCATAGTGGTGTGTTGGAATTTGTTGCCGAAGAAGGTAGGGTATATATACCGCAATGGATGATGAGTACATTACAATTAAACCCGGGGTCTTTGGTTAAGATCGCCAATTGTGATTTGAGCTTGGGGAAATTTGTTAAGATTGAACCTCAATCGGTTGATTTCTTGGATATTAGTGATCCTAAAGCTGTTTTGGAAAATGTGTTGAGGAAATTCTCAACCTTGACTGTTAATGATGTGATTGAAGTTAATTATAATGATTCCATATATGGTATAAAAGTTTTAGAAGTCAAACCTGAAAGTTCCAATCAAGGTATTTGTGTTGTGGAAACCGATTTGGAAACGGATTTTGCTCCTCCAGTAGGATACGTGGAACCAGAATACAAACCCACCCAGGTAAATAAACCTTCGTCTGCAACACCAATAGATCCATCAAGTGTTAGCAGAGCAGCGGGTGCTGCCACTATGGCCAAGTCTATAAATTACGCAAATATAGTTGCAGAAGCCTCTCAGGCAAATACTCATAGGTTTGGAGGATCGGGTCAGAAATTAAGTGGGAAAGCTATAGAAGAAACACAAACTAAAAATTATAATATCGAAGAGTTGGATCCAGATGCACCACCAGCTCCATTGCAATTACCTTCTAACCAATTATTCTTTGGATTTCCAGTAGTATTGCCTACCCAAGAAGAAATGGACGGAGAAGGTGCAGATAAAGAAGCTAAAAAAGGAGCAGTATTTGGTGGGGCTGGACAATCATTGAGGCAAAGTAAGAAGAGAAAAGATAAGACTAGCAATTATCCACCGTTAAAAAATCACTCGAGAAGTCCTGATTATATTGAAATAGATTAAGTAGTGACTCTGGAAATGAATTGATGAAATTGACAACAAAGTACTTAAAATAAAATAAATATTCTCTTTAACTTCTATTAATGCATTTACAAACAAATCTATATCATGAATGGGAAATACCCATATTGGGCGGCGGTTGTGGATGGGGAGGGGAGGGTTAACTTATTACACATTAGTAGTTGACGGTAAAAAGACATCATTACCTTGTTCTTCAGCTCTCTTTTGGTGGTAGACAATGTCAGTTGATTCCCATGGGTATGCAATCCAACAATCTGGAACAGTTCTAGCAGCAAAGTAATTGCCAGTCTTCATAATTTCGTCAGGCAAGTCAGCTCTTTTTTGCTTTTGCTTATCATGCAAAACAAAGATTCCAAATTTGGTTGAAGTTGGGTCAACACCTTTGGCCTTGGATTGTTCTTCGACATCCTTTTTCAATTCACTAACAGCATAATGCAAAGTGGTTCTAGTGTCATCAACTTCATCAATAATTAAGATGTTTTTTCCGACCAAGTCAATCTTAGATTGGTGATAATCAATCCATTGAGTTCTAACAACTTGAGTACCTGGGATTTCAATACCATTTCCATTATCAATTTCTTCATATAAAGATAAGATAATGGCCATGATTCTAACGTTGGGCTGACCCGGTTCTTTTAAGAAAGAACGTAACATTCTAGCTGGAATGAAACCACCACCACCGATGGCAATAATTAAATCGGGAGCAAATGCTTTGATTTTATCAGCTGATTCTTGACATAATTGATGGACATTGTTGTATGAAATATACATCTTAGTAGCTTCAACGTCGGCGTCCATTTTTGATGTTTACAAGTTTATTGGTGTTTACAGATAGCAGGGTTTTGAGTTAAAAAGAAGAAGAGAAGAAGAAAGTGAGATCTCTTTATAAAAATCTCAAAACGGAAAAATTCTTCGGTAAAAAAAGAGAAAAGAAAAAAATCTCAAGTTGGAACATCAACAGTTTCTCAGAAACTACCAAGACAAATCGGCCCACTGTACTCCTATATTTGCGAAGTAACTATCACAGCGTGAAGTGACTTATGGCGAGGACTCACTCCAGCTTCTTCTCGGGAAGAATTGATGTTCCGCAAGTACAGCATATCCTATTCGTCTCTGGTTGGAATGGCTCATCGCAAACACTTGTAAATGATGTCACTATTACACAAAATGGCAGGCAACACAAAAGCTGTGCGGCTGCGATCACATGATTCTTTGGTATTTTTTCCGAAGAGTTCATAAAATATTACTCGCTTAAAGTACACGACCATTCACTATATGTTTCGTTGGAAAACCTTTCAAACCAAGCAATTGTTCATATAAACTAGGCAAAATTCCTGGAATTGTGAAGGTAATCCAATCGAACTAAGTAGGAAGCAAGTAGCTACTCAATTGGCCATTGATACTGGGACTTCGTTAATCAATGAAAAGAAGAAAGCTAGCCCCCTCAAGTACTCCTAGCACTCGGGCCATCACCATTGACAGTCTTCCTGACGATGTCCTTTCCGAAATATTTAAACACTTTTCACATATAGAGCTTTTGGATATTCAATTGGTAAACAAAAGATTCTGCAGTATAGCTACTCCACTATTTTGGCACTCCATATATGTTTATGATCCATCTGATGATATTCGTGCAGGACGATGTTGGTTCAACTATACATGGATGAGTATCGACAAATTTTTGGATTTGGCAAGGGCCCGGGAACTTAAAACGCGATTTATGAAAAGATTGGTCTTTTATAGTGATGCGTACATCACCATAGAATAGTTAGAACATTTACAGCAGGAACTAGACGGCTGTTTTATTGGTCTTTCCATCATCAAAGAGATAGAGACTATGCAATGGTATTGCAATACTAAACGAGAACTGTTTGGGACTATCCGTACGGAAGGATTGAATTATCTCTACGTACCAAAGATAGTTATTCGCGAAAACGGGGACCTTCATCTAATTAAGAGTATAAGGATTGGTTCACCAGATCAGGGGTTTTATGATAAATGGTTGCCTCGCTTTAAGCTGTTAAAAGCTCTTCATATCGATAATCCGAGAATGTTCAAAGCTGAAAAAAAGATTTGTCTTACACATCTATTTCTTGGCCGAACAGCTGGAGGAAAGAAGAATACGGCCATCCTTGAAAATTTTGACCTACGGAAATTAGAATCATTACTGATTCCAAGAGT
Organism: Hemisphaericaspora subhashii; assembly: GCF_019202705.1. NCBI lineage: Eukaryota > Fungi > Ascomycota > Pichiomycetes > Serinales > Debaryomycetaceae > Hemisphaericaspora > Hemisphaericaspora subhashii. Next base: position 75,175 of record NW_026057322.1, on the reverse strand, counting down.
GAATTCGTCGAAATGGGCTAAGCTAAGTCAGTCCCTATTCTGCATTAAGGAGATCCAGCTTCGGAATACAATACAGCATTTGCCCTATTATGCTCTCAGAGAAGTTCATTATATGACGAATATTCCCGAGAAGGACTTCGTTTACTTGTTCCGCCATCCAATAAGTTATTTATCTATGAAGCGTACAACCAATGAAGATGAGGACGACGAGGATGAAGATGAAGATGAGGATGAAGATGAACATGAAGATGACGATGAAGATGATGAGGATGATTATTATTATGGTTATGGTTCTAAGCGATCAGATTGGAAATTAAGTCGATTGGATACGTTGAAAACTTTAAAACGATTGAAAATAGATAACAAGAAATATTACGTTGTCAAATCAAACGGGAAGACGGATTACATTGAATTTGACAATTTCTTGTATGAACCCTAATTTTTCTGGTCGATAGTGTAAGTCTTGTCACCGTCTCTTATTTATATAGCAGAATCTCACGATTTGAACCTTTTGATTAGAACTCCCGTCGCCGAGATTTGAGCCTGACACTTCAGGTTATCGAACTACGCTCCAAAAACTATATATTGCGCTTATCTTAAGAATATTTTTTTAACACGATCCCCGCTCGCAAAGCACGAATATCGTGAAGATAATTAAAGTGGGCTGAGACCACTCAAAAGCTCGAACGTCATGAATCAAATCGGCGGAGACCAGGAAAGGCATCGTATATAAATATGAGATTAACAGATTCCCTTCAATTCTACAAAGAGTCAATTGCTTCATATTCAGAAACTAATAACTTCGGGACTTATAACAGTATGCCTAATTAATCGACGCAAAAATCAACAACATGCGTAATACTGAAAATAATTCGTTGATTGACCTTCCTGACGAAATACTTCTACCGATTTTTCAATCCTTGTCAGCTATTGAACTTGCAGAACTTCAATTGGTGAACAAAAGATTCAATAATCTAGTTACCCCTTTATTATGGAAATCCATATATGTTTACCGTTCCTCCAAGGAAGTAAGAGCTGGACTGTGTTGGTTTGACTATTGGTGGATGAGTTTGGATACATTTTTGGGTTTGGCAAGATCTCAAAAACTTAAATATAAGTTTATGGAAAAGATAATATTCTATAGTGATCATTACTTATCAGTGGAATGGTTCAAGTGGTTGAAAAGAGAAATACCACAGTGTTGCATAGGATTTTCGAAAATAACTAAACAAGCTACCATGAGATGGCGTTGTGAATGTGACATGGCACCCACCATTCGTTGGACGTGGCTTAATTATTACTACTTGAAAGGACCGGTCCAATATCAACCTGAAGAGCCACATATTTATACAAGTATAAGAATTGAATCGCCTGACCAAAGTTTTTATGATAATTGGTTGCCCCTTTTCACTCTGTTAAAAGCACTCTATATTGACAAACCCAGTCCATTCTATGTGAACAAAAAGATTTGTTTAACCCATCTATTTCTTGGAAATGCAACAACTTATGGAGTGTCTGTTAATACTTCAATCCTAGAGAATTTTGATTTACTGAGCTTGGTGTCATTACTGATCCCTGAGGTGACTTCTTGGAAGTGGGTCCAACTAAGTCAACTGCTTTTTGCTATCAAGGAAATCCAGCTTTCCAATTCAATTAAAGATTTTCCATTGTATTCTCTCAGAGAACTTCATTACCATTGTGATATCCCAAAAGAGGACTTCAAGTTTCTACCTCGCCATGAGATAACTTATTTATCTGCGTATCCGACCAAGAATAACAATGGTACTTATACGCCTAACCCTCCCAATCATAGATCGCGGCAGAAAAGAACATGGGATATGAACCAATTGGATAACATGAAAAAATTACGAAAATTGAAGCTTGATAATTTGAAATATCAGGTGGTTAAGACATATTTTAAAACATTATACGTTGAAATACCTACTGGTTAAATAAGAAAATGAAAATTGTCAAATTTGTCTCCAAAGACGTCTAGAGTATAAGCCTTGTTTATATATTTATATTAAATGCAAAGTTTGTTAAGACAATCCTACCTCTTGTAGATTCAGTTTTAGAATCGGGTAATAAATGTGCTTCATATCACATAGACCAGTAAGTCGATCCCAATCCGTTTACTCTCTTCTGTTGCTCCGCATGTGGAGTTTATAGTGTTGCAACTTTTTTTGCAGCCACAATGAACATTTTTCATGCGGCAAAAAATGATGTACTGATACCTACATTAGACGAATACAAGTACGTCGGCTCCTATGAATGGTTTCAAGGGAGACAGGTTAATGGGGGCTTAAAAAATGATACATCCTAGTTAACACTGGCAGAACCGTACCTTGTGTTTCTGGTACCTTTTAGGTACGACGACGAATTAGGGACAGAAGTTACATGTGTAAAGACAGATGAAATAACGAGTTAATACAAATCTTGAGGGCAATAATCCAATTAGATCGTTAGGCACCGAAGTCATATTGCTTGAATATAAAATATTACAGATATTGAACCAACACGCATTATATATTATAAGAAGAATTAATCTAAAAGGAATACAGCATTCATTCATTCATTCTTGTTTGATGAACCCTGTCTTAGGTTGCCAAGATTCCTCGTTTATATAAAAGAATTCTATCATTTGCAATTACTATTGGAATTTCGCCTGAAGCAGGTAGGATCCCATAAATTCGAAAGATGCAACCAGGTAATAAAAAGGGCATTACAGGGCCATCATAGGTGGTGTCTACCTGTATCAGGATTACCCGCACAAAGCCTTTGAGATCACGCACAAACAAAACTTTATTAAATCATCCAAACAATTGTTCAAGAAGTGAATTCCGGATTCGAGCAAAAAGTACATCAACATACATCCAATACGTCGAAAGATATCGAGTGTTTACAACCCATTGACTCATTTATTCCTTTTAAGCTATTGATGGACGAGAAAAACGGCAAAATGTGTAAGGCTGGACATGATTCCTTGAACGACTTGCCTGACGAACTACTTCTACGAATATTTAAAACCTTATCGCCTATTGAACTTTTGGAACTTCAATTGGTAAACAAAAGGTTCAATGATCTAGTTACTCCTTTGTTATGGCACTCCATATATGTTTATGATTCCTCTAAGGAAGTTAGGGCTGGGCGGTGTTGGTTTGACTATTGGTGGATGAGTATGGGTACATTTTTACATTTGTCAAGATTGGGAAGACTTAAAACTCAATTTATGAAAAAATTAGTATTTTGGAGTGATGAGCGTATGTCGTTGGTATGGTTACAGAGGTTAAAAGAGCGTCTTTCCGAGTGTCAAATAATGTTCTCTAAGATGTCCCAATTGACAGTCTTTCAGTGGTTTCTCAAGACAAAGAACTTCCGAATTACAACTGTTCGTTGGAATGGATATGAGAACATGTGCATTCCATCTGACGGAATTATTGGTACATTTTCCAAAGATATAGATCGAATTAGGAGCATCAGGATCGGACATATAACTCAAGAATTCGTGGCAAACTTGCCGCATATGACACTGTTAAAATCGCTTCATATTGACCACCCCAGTGTGTTCGAAGTGCAGAAAAAGATTCGTGTATCCCATCTAGTCCTAGGACATTCATCAATGTCTACTAATTCGCATAATCTACAGAACTTTGATTTGGTGACATTGGAGTCCTTACTGGTTGGGGAGATTGAATCATCAAAATGGGAGATGCTAAGTCAGGAACTATTCTGCATCAAGGAGATCGAGCTTCAGAATTCAATAAAGTATTTGCCATATTATTCTCTCAGAGAAGTTCATTACTTAAAGGGTGTTCCCGAGGAAGACTTCAGATTCTTATCTCGCCATGCCATAATCTTCATGTCAGCAAATCCCGATAAGCCAGAGAAGAAGAATGAGACATACTCATATTACCAAGAACCAAAAAGACAGAAAATGGATGTATGGGACATAAATCGATTGAACCACATAAAAACTTTACGGAAAATAAAGGTCGGCGATTTAAAATACAGAATTGATAGATTGAACGGAACCACCAAGTATATTGAAATTTATGATGATTGAATATAGTTAATTGTGTAGAATTTGTTCACGGACCGGATTGGAACTCGATTTTCTATAGATTATAGACACAACCAATTATGATCAAACTTGAGTCATTAGATTCTAAAATACTTCATCTTGCTCGTTTAACCCGAGAAATCGCATATACAAAAATGCTACCATTTATAAGTACAATATCAGAAATTTGATGTAGATAAGAACTTAGCATCTGGAAAGCTAAAAATTGGAAAATGTCTCATGAGCCCTACAATTTTATGAGGAATCTCTCGTTTTTCTTTTGTTACGAATAAAATGAAAAAAAAGGTTCTAGAACTTTTATTGCCATCAACGAACTACTTACCCAACCACCAATAGTCATCCACTCATTTTGTTAGTTTTACACTGTTGTACAATGTTAAGAAGTAGTACAACGCTAAAGAGTTGTCGTTATAATCAACTTCACAGATTTTTTTCCAAGGCAGCAACTGATGCTTCTGTTCTTAGAAAATATCCCATTGGATTAACAGTTCATGGATTTGAAATCAAACAAGTTCAACCAATTCCTGAATATTCTATAGTGGCTGTTAATCTTAAACATCAAAAAAGTGGTTCTGAACATTTACATGTAGATGCTACCAATGATAATAATAATGTATTTCTGATTGCTTTTAAAACTAATCCACCTGATCATACCGGTGTTCCTCATATTTTAGAACATACAACATTATGTGGGTCTGAAAAGTATCCAGTTAGAGATCCATTTTTTAAAATGACTAATAGATCTTTGAGTAATTTTATGAATGCTATGACTGGTCATGATTATACTTACTATCCATTTGCCACTACAAATGCAAAGGATTATGAAAATTTGATGGATGTTTATCTTTCTTCAGTATTTGAACCACAACTTAATTATAACGATTTTCTTCAAGAAGGTTGGAGATTGGAAAATGAAGATGTTAATGATATTGATAGTAAGATTACTTTTAAAGGAGTTGTCTATAATGAAATGAAGGGTCAATATTCAAGTTCTGAATATTATTTTTATATAAAGTATATGGAATCAATTTATCCATCATTAAATAATTCTGGTGGTGATCCAATTAGTATTACAAAATTATCATATGAAGATCTTTTAGAATTTCACAGTAAGAATTATCATCCTTCCAACTCAAAAACTTTCACTTATGGTAATTTACCTTTGGATAAACATTTACTTACATTAAATCAATATTTTACTAGATTTGGCATTAGAAAACCAACTGTTGACGTCAAATATCCTATATTTGAGAAAACTCCAACCCAAACAACTTTTGAAACAACATTACCTGGTCCAGTTGATTTAACAAGCGGTAAGGACATTTCTTCACAGTATCAAGCTTCAGTGACATGGAGAGTAGGTAATCCTTTAGGAAAAGATATGCCATATGTCAATTTCAAATGGGCTATTCTTAGAGCATTATTGTTTGATGGACATAATTCTCCATTTTATCAAGAATTGATTGAAAGTGGATTCGCTGAGGATTTTTCTCCAAATTCTGGTCTCGACGCAACCACTGCTTTACTTTCATTCACAGTTGGTCTTAATTTCTTAACTAAAGAAAGAGTCCAACAATTAGAATCAAAAGTTTTGGAAATTTTGAATAAAAAGGTAATTCCTGAATTAGAGAACCCTCAGAGTAATTATAATGATAGAATTAAAGCTATTGTTCATCAAGTTGAATTATCCTTCAAGGAACATAAGCCTAATTTTGGATTTGGATTATTAAATTCAATAGTGCCCACTTGGCTAAATGGAGCAGACGCAGTTAAACAATTACAAATTGAAACTATTTTGAACCAATTCAAACAAGATTTCGCCAAAGATGGATTAAAAATTTTTAAACACTTACTTGAAGAAACTTTGTTAAATCCACTGACTCAGAGATTTAAATTCACAATGGTACCAAATGAAAATTTCTCCAAAGAATTAGTTGCGGAAGAAGCGAATCGATTACAAACACAAGTTGATAAATTATCTCCAGAAGATAAAGAAAACATCTATAAACGTAATCTCGACTTGGCTAAAGCGCAAGCAGAAGAACAAAATGAGGATGTTTTACCGACATTAACCATGGACGATATTCCCCCAGGTGAACAATTTCCATTGAACCATACAAAAGTAAACAACAAGATCTTGCATGAAAGAATCGTCGATACCAATGGATTGGTGTATGCCTATGCATTAAAGAGTCTTGGAAATTTACCTATTGAAATGCATAAATATCTTCCATTATTCTGTAGTTGTTTGACAAATCTTGCTGGTACCACCAAAACTTCAATCACTGATCTCGAGACTCAGATCCAAATGCGTACCGGAGGTATTTCATTCGATTATAGCATTTCCCTGAATCCTTATGATATCTCTGATGTGGGATTAAACTTTTATGCCAGTGGAGTCGCGTTAAAAGAAAATGCACAACATATCTATAATTTATGGTATGAAATCTTGTCTGGAACTAAGTTTGATGTTGATGATGAAGTTGTTTTGGATAAATTATTCACTTTAATCACAAAGATGGGACTGAACCAAATTAGTAATATTTCTGATAGGGGTCATTCATATGCTATGCGTGCAAGTTGCGCCAAATTGACTCCCGGGGGTTACATTGGCGATGTAACTAGTGGAATTGGCCAGGTAGAATTTATTATGGAGATGAATTCCAAGCTTGGATCCTTAGGGAAAGACTATTTGAAAAGTGAAATATTACCGGTATTGAAAAAGATTCAAGAATATTTATTAAAGAATGATGGTGAATTTAGATATAGATTAGTAGGTGATGATGAGATTATTAAAGAGAATGAAAAATTGCTTGAATCATTTGATGAAAAAATTTCATCGTCAGGAAAAGGTATGAAGAGCTTAATAACTAATTCATTAGCAAAACTTTCTTTTGGTAGTACCGACCAAGACAAGGAAGGATTACAGCGTTTGTTAGCTACGATGAATTCAGCACCCATTAAAGATGGAAAAACATTGCTCAATCTTCCATTCCAAGTCGGACACGCATCTTTATCTAAACGTGGTGCTTCTTATGATTCCAGGGACGGTGCCGCGTTACAAGTATTATCCCAACTATATACTTTCAAACACCTTCATTCCAAAATCAGAGAATCTAACGGTGCGTACGGTGGTGGGTTGACATATGATGGATTAGGAGGGATTTTGAGTTATTATTCATACAGAGATCCAAACCCAGTGAAATCAATTGACACCTTTGTGGAATCGTTCCCATATGGATGTCAAACCAATTGGGGAGATAAGGATTTGCAAGAAGCTAAGTTACGAATTTTCCAGAGTTTGGATGCACCAATTAAGATTTCAAGTCAAGGAGCTGGTGAATTTTTTCAAGGAATTTCGGATGAATTAAGACAAAAGAGAAGAGAGAACTTGTTGAATGTTACTAGCAAGGATCTACATGAAGTTACTCGAAAGTACTTGATTGATAATCCTACGAATGTATCTACTGTGCTTGGTGACAATGAGATTCTTAAGGTAGGCAAAGACTGGGAGGTTAAAACTTTGAACTCGAATTTGTCATAGTTCTTGTGCATAGATGTTAGACTAGACTTAACTCCAAATTGTATATAGAAAATAACATGCAAAACAAGATAGACATTAAGAATCGTAAATTTATTCTTAAATAAAAACCTCTTCTGTATTTGGAAACAAAATTACCAAGAATACCCCAGGCGGCATTAGTTTATACAAAATAAGTCACCCGCCGTAGGAGACGCATCTACCAGTTCTAGTGCAATCCTTCTTTGGAAGCATTTCAGGCACAAGCAATCCCTTAGATTTCCATCAGTGGAATAGCACTATTATATAGCTAGCCACATAAATCTCATACCTTGATTAGAAAGGACTACAAAGAGAGAAATTACACAGATTATGGAATAATCAGAAATGATCCAAGAACAAAACAATGGAATACTGGAATTATTATTCCTTCAAAATGAATCGTGATTTACGACACCAATACGTTCGTTCAATTTAAGAATTGTAATATTTGTTAGTACTGTGAGGAACCGGCCGGACCTATTGGCCTAGACAGGTGTACTGTAACCTCAAATGGACGGACAAGGAAATAGGAAGTTTATGGTGAGTTGACTTATAAATTGTATCTTATATCTGTTCGATTATTGTATATCGGAGCGCGTATCGGAATAGTAATATGCCGTACCTTCTCGGATTATAATTCCCGAACATGGAAAGTTCTTCTCTCATCTTCGATAATGTTCCATGGCCATCGAGAGATGATCTAGAGAAGAATATAAATAGACAGGGATTTTCCCGGTCTATTAGGAATGTAAGGGAGGGGGGCAAGGATTTTTTCTATATATTTTACATATTATTACTTAGTTAATACCATATTATTTTGTTTGCTTAGAAGATCCAAACTGCAACTTTATTAGATTACAAGTCAAATGGCGTTAAACAATGAAACTAATGACAAGATGGATATTGATCCACCTGCTGCTGATTCATCTACTGTTACTCAACAAGATGCTGCTGCTGCTGCTGTTGCTGCTGATGTTGGTCAGACTCAAAATCTGAGTCCTTATTCCGATGAACGCAGACATCAATCTGCTCCATCCAATCCATCTAATGAATCTGTTCAGATTCCTGGACCACCCAACTATCCAAAATCAAGTAATGCCGCTAACCTTGATGAACTTCTTAAGTTGCAACAACTTAAGCAAATTTGGAGAGCAAATGCTTCTGCAAACATTGAATCTGCATTTAGTCACTTTAGATTCAAGAGTGATGATCTTGCTGGTCACTCTGAAGTTGTTGAAACTGGGTTGAAAGCATTTAATGGATTTAAAGATTACTGTCTTAATCCAGAATTAGTTATTGCTGCTCCTACTCAGTATGTGAGAGGAATCGATTTTATGGGTGATCCCAAATATGACAAAGAAATGTTGGAGATTGCTGATAGGTTGATGGTAAATAAGGTTTTACAGTATGGTTCCTTAGCTTCGAAAGTCGCTCCTCGAGGCAAGACTATCACCATGAAGGATATCCTCGATTACATCGAGAAGTACACCGCCATGTCGTCCGATAGTATTGCCAAGAGAAGACTCGATAGCTTCTGGGATCATATTGAAAAGCTGATGAAGGAACTGTGTTTGGGATTGATTGAGTCAGATACACTCTCTTTCCAAATCACATGTCCAATGGACAACTTCTTGACGAAGCTTGATCCAAGGATCATAATTACTTATGGTTTCCTTGAGAAGGGTAGTAGTCAAGTTGCCATGTGTCGAATTCTTGGTAAAGAGTTTACTAAGTGGGAGAAAGATCCTACTGGGTACTCAGTTATCACTCCTGTTGAAGTTGCTAAGTTGTTGAATGCAGACAGAAACTTTTCGAGACGTTCAACTGGTACTTTTAGTTCTGGTATTGACAAGTTTGCCTCCAAGGACGAGCTTAACAGTGTCACTACTAAAGGCCAAAGAAACTCGAAACCTGAAAACAATTCCAACGGCAGCAACAACAACAAACTCAATACTGCTGGTAATCGTGTTGTTAAGAAGAGAAGAAATAGGAAGAAGAAGAAGAATGGGGTGAATCCTAATGATATTCCTTTATCCAAGTTGAATATCTCTCTGGACCAATAAGGGTTCGGAGGTCATTACTCCGGTAATGGCATCGCCACATTCACTATGCTTCAACGTATCCTCTTCTTAAAACTGATTAAACTGAGAATTACCATTCGTGAATTGGAAGGTAAATGGATCAGAAATTCTATTAAGTTTGATTCTGGTGCTACTAGTAGTGTCGTTGGTAACAAGGACTTACTTAGTAACTTCTGTGAATCAACTGGAAAGAAGTTCTTCTTGCCTGACGGTTCGTTTGTTAGTTCCGGTGGAGTTGGTGAGTTAGAATTGAAAACAAAAGGTTTTAGGACGGTGTTGCGCGATGTTCACTTTATTCCGGATCTTAAGGTTAATTTGGTCTCGGTTGGTAAACTAACTGATAATGGTTATTATGTAGGTTTTAGTAGTAACTTTCTATACGTACATATTAATAAACAAGACCGTTTAAACAGATCTTATCGAATAAAGCTTGGATATCGTTCACCAATCAGTCAGCTCTACATTGGTTATCCCAATGGTATTAAAGAGTTGCAAGACGAAGAACCTGAAGTAGACGATTCATATATCTACTCCATATCAGACCTCGGTATTGAACAAGTCGTTGCTGATGTTTTCGGTAAGAAAGACTTGTACTATTATCATTTGGTAGGTAACCATATGTCGCTAACCAAATTAGAAAATTTAGTTCGTCATAAGAAGATTAATGTGCTGATAAAGGACAAGGAAGCTAGACGGAAGGTATCATCGTGTATTATTTGCAAACATTCAAATAGTAGACAGATATCACACAATTCAAAGACTCAGATACCTCCTACCCGAAGGTTAGAAAGAATTCATTCTGACACCATGGGTCCTATGATTGTGGATTCCGAAAAGCAGTACTTAACTACATTGATTGACCATTTTACTGGTTATACAATTGTGGTTATACATCCAATCAAAGCCGTTGCTGATACTATTATGATCGAATTAAAGAAACTCAATTCTATGTTTCCCGGAGAAATGATTCACGCTTTTAGATCCGATAACGCAAAAGAATTGCCTAGCAAATCTCTTTTGGCAACGTTGGGTATTGTTAAAGAAGTTATCCCTCCTTATTCACCTGAAATGAATGGGTTGGCAGAATCGCACAACCGTGTTATCCTCAGGAATTTACACAAGTGCATTATTAACTTCCCCAACAGGTTCAAAGAAGTGCTATCACTCTTTCGTGAATTGGTTGGTTACACTGTCTATATTAAAAATCACACACCTTGTGATCGTGATCCATCAAGGCCTGGTTGGACACCTTATGAGTTGTTTATGAACGCTAGATTTACTCCAAATTATTGGCAATTTGGTTTAGATGTTATTGTGACTCTCCTGAATTCCCAAGAAGCAAAAGGATTGAAGGTGGAATATAACAAATTATTTCCTCCAACACTTCCTGGCGTTTTCGTCGGATATGGGACAGATTCCAATAGTTATCGAATTCTAGTACTACATGAGGATAATCCAATCAAGACTTTTGTGAATGTTACATTCCTTAATACTATGAAGAATATTGAAAAATATTTTCAAAGTTTAGATGGTTTTAGACAGGTAGAACTGATAGTGAATGGTGAGAACTACAGATATCTCGGAGACGCTAGTCGCAAGGATTTCTTTACTCCCATCGATCCTGAAGTTGAGAACGAGGTTGAGTCTCCCTATGACACAGGAGACAAAGCTTCGGTAGATGCTAAGGCCACTATTCCAGAAACCGCTAGTAATAGTGCGAATGCTTCCAGATCATCACATACTCCCATTGCTAGTACGACTAGTATGCCCACAAGTGGCAGTGTGGTGTTACCTGTTCAGGCACCGTCTGATATACAGACACCGTCTGATGGAACTATGGCAAAGCAATCCAATCTACCTACTACAGGACCGCTTACTGATTTACCTGCTCTCATGGAGAAATATCCTGATCGAGTTGAGCAAATCGTAAGGGAAAAACCAGAATTGTTCAGTTATCTTAGAAAAGGACTGAAACCTTCTCTGAATCATCTGTCAAATGATAAGGAAAAGGTGGTAGATAATCAAACTACTCATTCTGGGGAGCAAAGTACCTTAGCGGCGAGTCAACTGCAACCAATCATGTCCCATCACAAACACCTCCTGACAGTTGAACAAAATGGAGAATTGCAAGTTCAACCTTCCGACAATTCAACATTGACTTCATCTGAACGGGATACTACCGAGTTGCCACATTCTGAAGTCAATGGGGGAGCATCCGAACTGCGAAAGGAAGCAATTCCACCAAGTGGACGAGTGTTAGTCTCTCCTACGACTCAGGATGGCGAAAGGACTGAAAGAGAATCAGCTGGTGGTCCAACACTTTCAGTTGAAGTTGGAAGAATTAATGACGAGTACAGCTTGAATCCTTCAAGAGAAGAAATCGTTAATTCTTACACTCAAGCTGGACGTGCCAGCACTCTCAAGGGGAGAAAACGTGGATTATCTGATGCATCTGAAGAAAGACCTGTCAGAAGATCAGCCAGACTAGCTGGTAGAATTTCTAAACCTCCTGAATCCATCAATAACTTAAGAGTGGTTGATGAGCTTATTCCAATTAGAAGAAACATATTCAGTGTTATGTCCTTCGACGACCCTCTGGGTGAACCTGAAAATTGTGCTTATGGAGTCGTATCTAATATAGACTACGACGATCCAAACTGGAAGAAGGCTATGAGATCGGAGATTCAGAAGTTCGTTGAGATGGAAGTCTTTGATGTCATCAAACCTCCTAAAGGTGTAAGGCTTATTCCAGCCGTTTGGGTACACACATACAAGGAGGACGATCCAAAACAAGAATATCACAAATCACGATGTGTTGTTCAAGGCTTTAGACAAGTAGCAGGAATAGAATTTGATCCTGAACGAGTTCTGTCACCAGTTACTGATCTAACTTCTATAAGAATCCTCACCGTTATAGCCGTAGAGCTTCAAATGGAGATTCACCATATTGATGTCAAGTCTGCCTACTTGAATGCAGTTCTCCCAAAGAACACCCCTATCTTTGTCCGTCCACCAAAAGGCTTCAGAAAGGATGACAGAGGTAGAGAAGTCTGTTGGAAATTAAATAAGGCTGTATATGGTCTCAAACAAGCTGGATTTGAGTGGTACGTTCATATTACTAAGACCTTCAAAGACTTAGGGTTAGAACAATGTGGTGAACATGAGGGCTTATATGTACTCAAACAGAATAGTGATAAAGTCTATGTTGCTTTATACGTAGATGACCTATTCGTGGTTGCTTCCAACAATGAGATCTTCAACGACTTCATGAACAAGTTGTCTTCTCGATTTAAATTGAATTATATCGGTCCAATCCTGGAGTACTTGGGTATTGAATTCAGAAGAACATCCGAAGGATATGTGCTTACCCAAGAGAAGTTCATTAATAGACTTCTCAAAGCGGTTGAATCGCAAGTTAAGACATCCTCTGGTATTCCTCGTTCTCCTGATGACAAAACCAAGGAAAAGAGAGTTATAGTCGCTGGAAACAAAGACGAGTCCTTTTACATCACAAAGGATGAAGAACTCTTGGATGTCGAGGAACATAATTTATATCGAAGACTTGTTGGTCTGTTACAATGGATCACACAGAATACTTGTCCACAGATTTCGTATGCTGTTAATGCTCTTGGAAGAAAGACTGCTAATCCTAACAAAGCTGATCTCAAACACCTTATACAATGCTTGAAGTACCTTCGTGGTAATAGAGATCTCAAGCTTGAGTATTCTCGTTCAAGAACTAAGCTGATTGATGATAACTTTGTATTGCATGTCTTTGTTGATGCTTCTTTTGCTCCTGATGGTGACAGGCATTCCATTTCTGGATTTGTCGTCTATCTCAACGGTAACCTTATCTATTGGGGGACCAAGAAACAAAAGAGCATTACCCAGAGTTCTATGGCTGCTGAACTCATCGCCCTTGGTGAGGGTGTCGATAGAGCTTCATCTGTGAGAAGTATTGTTCATGCTGTTGGATTCAAAGCACCTCATATCACCGTATTCGAGGATAATCAACCTGTTGTGAAGATCACACACAACAAGAAGATTTCTGCTAGTCGAAGACTGGTTGACATCTGCCTCAAATTTATTAGGCAAATGATCCTTGAAGACAAGAAATTGTCTGTCGTTTGGGTTGATACTAAGAACAACGTTGCAGATTTATTTACCAAGGCCTTATCTTATCCTACATTCCGCTTGCTTACACCAATGCTTGTCGATGGTAACTTATCAGTCGTTAGGAGTGTTATTAAGAAATGCTTGGAAGCCGATGGTTCATCTTTCGATAATCTAAACAGTGAAAGTTCTAATCATAGCTCAGAATTGAACTTTATCCTGTCCAGTATAGATCTCGAAGAATTTTTCATTGATGAGACCATAAACTAACTGACTTGAAGTTACAGTGATCGCTTGAGATAAGTGTCGAAAATCGTTGACACCCTTGGCTGCAAAATGTTGTAGAGGAGAGCCCGAGTGGCGCTACCTTATACTGTTGTTCCATCTCAAATGGGAACCTATTATAAACTGGTCTGACATTGCATTTTCTTACTGATTTCCCGATGTCTGTCCACCCCTAACAGGTTCCAGGGGAGTGTTCGATTATTGTATATCGGAGCGCGTATCGGAATAGTAATATGCCGTACCTTCTCGGATTATAATTCCCGAACATGGAAAGTTCTTCTCTCATCTTCGATAATGTTCCATGGCCATCGAGAGATGATCTAGAGAAGAATATAAATAGACAGGGATTTTCCCGGTCTATTAGGAATGTAAGGGAGGGGGGCAAGGATTTTTTCTATATATTTTACATATTATTACTTAGTTAATACCATATTATTTTGTTTGCTTAGAAGATCCAAACTGCAACTTTATTATAATCTTCTGGGTAGAATAACAAAAATGTTGCAGAATTTATTGATTTTAAATCAAAAACTATTCCAGAAGCAAGTTACCTACAATACTTGAGACAACCAATTGCGGAATAGAAGAGAATATCCAAAACATTGCAACGTCCCGCGCTTTTTTAACTCTGTATCCGACTTTGTTCAAGTTAGCTAATTAATTGTTTATTGACGCCACGCAATACCCAACAAGATGACCAATACTGAACACCACTCGTTGAACGACTTACCTGAAGAAATACTTCTACAAATATTTAAATATTTGTCACCTATAGAACTTTTGGAACTTCAATTGGTAAACAGAAAATTTTGTGATATAGTAACTCCATTATTATGGCGGTCAATATATGTCTATGATCTAGCTGATGATGTAAGGGCCGGTAGGTGTTGGCGCAGCTACTGGTGGATCAGTATGGGTACATTTTTGCATTTGGCAAGATCTAGAGAGCTTAAAACTGAATACATGAAGACCTTGGTATTTTGCAATGATGACTACGTATCCTTGGCATGGTTAAAGAAGTTAAAGGAACTTTGCGGGTGCCGCATCATTTTTTCCCGAATTATCAACTTGGAGGTTTATCAGTGGTTCTTGGGTAGTGCGTACAAACAAAATCTGGGGTTTGTGTTGTATACTGAGGGATACCAATATATCGTAAAGGGAGGACCTGACGGCTACCCGAATATGAGTCTATTAAAGAGTGTAAGAATAGATACTCCTCTTCAAGAATTTTACGACAACTTGCCGAATATGACCCTGCTCAGGTCTCTTCACATTGAAAATCCCGCTCAGTTCACATTGGAGAAAAAGATTTGCTTAAAAAATCTTTGTATTGCCCGTAAAAACTGGAACTATCGTGTTTCTATTCATCTCCTTCTACAGAATTTTGAATTGTCGAGCTTGGAATCATTGCTGATTCCTGAGGTTGAATATGTCGAATGGCGCAAGCTAAGTCAGGAACTATTCTCTATCAAAGAAATAGAACTCCAGAATTCAATAGTCCATTTGCCATTCTACTCCCTAAGGGAAGTTCATTACCTGAGAGGTATTCCCCCAGAAGACTTCAGGTTTCTATCACGGCATTTAATAACGTACTTATCAGTGGCCTCTTTGGGCGAATATGATTTGCATCGATTGGATAAAATGAAAACTCTAAAAAAAGTAAAGGTAGAAAAGAAGAAATATCGAGTGAATAAAACGAAAGGTATAACAAAGTATATTGAAATATTCAATGATTAAATAATTACTCCTGTGAAATCTCTATCCCCGACTTGAAGTGTATATATAATAGTTAAAATGGTTACGAAAATCCAACTTTTCTCATATTTAATGCTAAAACCTCGCCCTAAATCAGCTTCGACGCGTGTAGATCAATATGTCGATACAATCATAAAGCGAATACTTTAAGTTTAAGATTCTGTTCTGTGCTTTTGTATGCTAATTTTACAGAGCAATCTTTGGAATTTTCGCAGCCAAAACGACACATTTTTCAGCGACCATAGTCCACTAGAACCTTTGAGTGTGACCTCCTGGTATGAACGTGTTTGGTCGACTCAAAAAATTCTACATGAAGCGCCGTTTTTATTGATTTGTAGCCGAGGAAGAAGAAACCCTCACTTGTAGTGCTGGCTTTTTGAACTGTCTTGTAAGATCAAGACCAGTTCAAAATGAAGTGCATAGGAATTATACCCACAAAAATCACTAAATAGAAGCACACCTATAGTGCAAACAGGATATCACAGACAAGGGTAAATATCACGAATAACTAAAATTAAAATAAACTATAAATAGAACTTCACATTCATCATAGAAGAAAGCAAAACTAATTGGCATTCAATCTCCAATAACCTTAACTACAAGCTTTCCTTTTGCAGAATGCTCCTCTAACTTCTCAAGTGCCTTATCAAACTCATCAAAGTTATAGATATGATCAATCGGAATGTCAATTCCACCATCTTCAATATATTTACATCCTTTCTCCATCCAGGTAGGATCATTGGGAAGCAAGCCTAACCAATACTTATATCTCGACAAGTTCAATTTCGACATAGTCATCCTATAAAATCCCATAAACGTCGCGCACATGAGCACTCCACCACTGCTACCGGAGTAGTCTCCTACAATTGTTTTATAATAACCACCTCGTTTTATGATAGTATTCATATGTTTAAACAATTCATTCCCTCCCCAACAGTCAATAATATGATCAAATTCGCCAGTTTCTTTAACAGATTCCAAAACAGGATTTGCAATGTTTTTATGGGCTTTATAGTCGATAATAGAAGTAGCACCGTATTTAGTCAAAATTTCACGAGATGATTGTGAACAGGTTACCACCACTTCTTTGGCCTTCTCAATATGCAAGATCTGAGTAAGGAACCTCCCAACCGTGGTCCCTCCACCTAACACGAGAATCTTCTTCCCTTCTAGTTCCAATCCGCTAGCTAATGTTATCGCAGTTCCAAAAACCAAAGGCCATGCAGCGGCTTGCAACGGGGTGATATTGGATGGAATTGGGTGGAATACAAGTTCAGAAGGCAGGACCAGGAAATACTCTCCGACTGTCCCATCTGCGAATGTTCCAGGATAGAAACCTTGAATGAATTCCCCAACCTTAACATTTGTGATTTTGGATCCAACAGAAACAACCTCCCCCGAGAAATCTCTTCCAATTCCAATATAAGGACCAGCGCGCGAGAAATAAGCTAACAAAGGGAAGGCTACTTGACGCAATTTGATATCGACAGGGTTTAATGCTGCATAATGAATTTTGATTAGGATTTTATCATCAGGGATAACATAGGTAGGTGTGCCGCCTTCCAGGGTTGAAGGAGATGGTACCAATTTGAGCTGTTTGGTGAATTGAACAACAGGACTGTTACTGTTCTTATAACCGTACGCTTTGTATGATAGTTCAGGTGTTGTGAATTGCATTTTGGATTAGTCTTGGCAGTATTATCAATCCAGAAGCAATTAATTAAAAAAAATGGGAAACGTCTTAAATATATTTGCCCCTCGAGAATAAGCCCCCATTTTTTTCGGAATGGGAGAAGAGGCAGGAATCAGCCGCTCCGCGATTTCTTTTAAACCAAATCCTGTTTCACGTTTAAAACCACGAATTTATCCGTCCCGATGGGTCTGCTGTTCGATTATTGTATATCGGAGCGGGTATCGGAATAGCAGTATACCCTGCCTTCTCGGAGTATAATTCCCGAACATGGAAAGTTATTCTCGCATCTTCGATAATGTTCCATGGTCTTCGATATGTGATTTAGGGTAAGGCTTTTTCTATAAATTCTACATAGTATTAATTAAGTTAACACGATATTACTTTGCTCGCTCAGAAGATCCAAAACCATAACTTCAGTACGGACCGCAGCAACATTTCACGTGCTGGAACTAAGCACCAACAAAACTCTGAAAGTTGGCTCCCCAGAGGACCCTTAGCTAGTGATGTTGCAGGAGTCAACGCGCATAAATCAGAGGATATAGTCATCGTCCTGCAAGTGTACAAGCTTTCTTTGTATCGACTTGAACTTACTTCTTTTGCTTTTTTTATCACTCCCCAAGGCAACATGTCCAATTTCTATAAAACTCGAGGTAAATTTATTCGGACATGCTTTCACTTAGAGTTAGGTTCATGATCGACCACATCCTCGAAATCCTAAAGATAGACGTACAATATTGCCCATTCGCTAATTACAGTAATAATTAACCCTTCGAATATGCCAGCGTGTCTTGTTCAGAAAAATCATCTCTGGATTGGGGTGCGGTTTCCTAATCAGGAAATATCTGTCATGTGACTTGTCCTCTCCATAATGAACAAACGGAATTTTTCAATTTTATTCTTTTGATTTCCACCACTTTCTTTCTTTAAACCAACGCAACCAAACGAACTACAAAATAGATATATAGATAGATATTACTATGAGGCATCTATTATTAATATCATGGCTAATTGCATTGGCATCTTCCGCCATTTTAGGTGTAGATTATGGCCAACAATATTCCAAAGCAGTCTTGTTGGCCCCAGGTATTCCCTTTGAAATCGTTCTAACTGATGAAGGAAAACGGAAAGACTTATCTGGTTTATGTATAAGGCAACAGGGACACCAATTGGAAAGAACCTATGGATCACAAATGGGTTCTCTTATTACCAGATTCCCACAATCTTGTGTATTGGATTTGAAAGCATTGATTGGTAAGAAAATTGATGATCCAAGTGTATCCCAATATTCAAAGATTCATCCTGGGATTAAATTGGTTGGAGATGAAAATAGAGGAAATTCTATTAAGTTTGATTTAGGATTATCTAATTCGACTTTTCAATTTTCTGTTGAAGAATTATTGGCAATGACTTTAAGTGAATTTAAACAAAGGGCATTGAATGAATTAGAAAATAGTAAGAATGCAGCTCCATTGGTTGATGATGTCATAATTGCAATCCCACCATTTTCTTCCCAAGCTACCAGACAAGCATATTTGGATGCTTTGAAATTGGCCGGGTTTTCGAATGTGTTGGGATTGGTTGAGGAAGGAACTTCAGTAGCACTTAATTTTGCAAGTAATAAGAAATTCGAAAAGGATGAATTTAATGGCAAGAAACAATATCATTTAGTATTGGATGTTGGGGCAGGATATACTACTGCTACTTTATTTTCAATAATTCCAAATATTCAAAAACAATTAATTGTGGAAATGGAAAGTGTTGGATCTGATTCTATGTTTGGTGGAAGTTTATTAACTGATTCGGTTTATTCTATTATTTCTCAAAAGTTCTTGGATCAGTTTAATTTAAAGAATAAGGATATAACTCCAAAATTATCTGCTAGATTATATGATATTGCTGAAAAGGCTAAGATTGTTCTTTCAGCAAATAATGAATACAGCACCACTATTGAATCTATCTATGACGAAAAGGATTTCCGATTTGCTATCACCAGACAAGAATTTGAAGATCATAATGCAGATTTAATTGCCCATGTCAATCAACCTATTATTGAAGCTTTGAAAGCCAAAGATTTGTCTGTTGAGAATTTGACTTCAGTTATTTTGAATGGTGGATCAAGTAGAGTACCATTCGTGCAAAAACATGTTTCGTTATTTGTTGGTGAAGAAAAAATTTCCAAGAGTGTCAACACTGATGAAAGTTCCGCTTTGGGTACTACCTTGAGAGGATTGAATATCAAAACCGGAACTTCTAAGAATGTTGTATTAGTTGAAAAGAATCACTATAACTTTGGATATAGCGTTAATGGTAAGGATGTTGAGACAGTATTCGCCAAAGGCTCTATTGTTGGAAATGTCACTAGAGTTAACGTTGGACCAATTGAAAATCAAAATGTTACCGTTGAATTATATGAAGATGGATCATTATTTAAATCTTATACTTTTGATAACGTACTTTCGAAATATACCAAGCATAGTTGTAAATCCAAACAAACCAAGGAGTTATTCATTTCATTTGAATTAAATGAAAACAAGATGTTTGATCTTACTCGTGCCGAGATTGAATGTGTTTCACATAAATCCGAATCATTCTTTGATAAGTTGTTACACAAGAAAGAACCTGAAAGTGAAGACGAACTGGAAGATGAATCAACTACAGCAAGCACAATCAAAAACTTAAATAATACCAATGGAACTAATAATACTGTTCCAGAACCACCTAAGAAGAAATCTAAGACTAAGAAACCAAAGGTTACCTGGATTATGAAACCAGAAGCAACATATCCTAGAATCAAACCATTGTCCAGAACTGATCAAAGGGAACTTTCAAAGAAACTTGAATATTTGAACAAACAAGATGACTTGAAGGTTGAATTGGATGCCCTTAGAAACAGATTGGAATCAAGTTGTTATGGCTTACGTTCTTTCATTGACGATAATGAAGATGTTTTACAATCAGCATTATCTAAGCGTAAAATATCTACTTATTCAGATTACGTAAGTGAAGTAATTGAATGGTTGGATTTCGAAAGTGATGATGCGTCAATTGAAGATATTGAAGAAAAATTACAAGAAATAAAAACTAAAAAAGATGAATTGGATAAAATTAAGCAAATGGCAGAAGCTGATTTAAGTCATGCTGCAATGAAGAAAATATATGATGAAGGTTCGAAAATGGTTATGAAAATCCAATCGAAAATGCTTGATTTTGGTCAATCAATTAGTGAAATTAGAGCCAAATATGACAAGGCAGGTTTCAATTTTGATAAAGAAAATGATAGAATTAAATTAAGATTAATGGAAAATGATGATAAATTATTATCATTTGATAGAACCTTAGAAGCATATAGAGAAATTTTAACTGAGATTGGACAATTGGTTGATAATCCAGATGAATTTGATAGGATTCCAAGAGAGCATGTGTTTGATTGCCATTATAGATTGGGTCAGAAGATTGCTGATATGGTTAGGGATTTGATGGCTATTGAAGGTATGCATGCTAAGAGGACTGAATTGTTTGAGAGTCAATTTGAAAGATTAACCGAAAGAGAAAAACAAAGAGAATTTAGAAAGAAGTTGAGAGAAGCGTCAAAATCAATGGAAGAAGAAGCTAAGAAGACAGAAGAAGCAGCAAAAGAAGAGGAAGAAGAACCAAAGAAGGGTGAACAAGAACCGGCACAAGATGAAGCAAAAGGCTCCTCTAAACAGGCATCAGAGGAATCAACATCATCAGTAACTGATTCTACTGAGTCAAATGATGCAAATGCATCTTCTTCAGCAACCTCTGAAATTGCTCATGACGAATTATAAAACCATCATAAACATTATATAGATAAGTAGTGTTGTTTTATACAGTAATAATAAATTAAATTCATTGCAGCATTATTATATTTTAAATTTTGTCTTCCTCTTGAAGGGAGGTTCCCAAATTTTGTTTGCCATTTACTTCAATACAGAATAAATTCAGTTGCAGCTTTTTTAACTCATGACCTCACAGAGAAATAGCTATAGTGTAGGGGTTAGATATCGTCTTTTGCAATAAGCCGACAACTCGAATTCTCTTGAGTTACACCTTGTGCAAACTGTACCATCCAGTCTACTTCGAAACAAGAAATGTAGGGTGGTGTAGACCCTGTTGAAGGATTATCTGAATAATTCCAACCTACTCGAGAATTTAACAAAAGTATTTCAAACCAGTGGAAGATTATTTCGTTTCGCATTCCTTTTGGTGTCTGTTGAATTGAAAATTCAGGTAAATAAATGTGAAAATTGATTGATATCTTATTTTTTTTTTGCAGCCATCAAAACTGTAAAATAAAAAAATATTTAATTAGAAAGAGAGAAGCTTTATTTTTTAAGGGCTTTTAAATAAACCTATTGGAAAAAATAATAAAACCAACAAACAAAAAAACCAACAAAAGAAATCTCTCGATAAAATTGATTAATGACTTCTTTCTTAAACTATTCATTTAAAATAGAAGATTAATCTAAAAAGAACACGTAGATTTCAATTAAATCAAATCACATTCATTGAAAACTGCAAAAGGACGATTTTCAAATTAATATAAACAACACAAATCCACATTCATTTCCATCTCATCAACGTCACAAAAATGTCATCGACAACTAATTTCTACTCCAGAAGAAGAGATGACGACGATAATAACCCACCACGTAATCCCACCACTACAACTAACACTACAACCGATACTACGACTAATCCATCCTCATCGAGGACATCTGGAAATATCAGAAACCCATCCAATTATTCAAGAAATACCGATACACCAAATGATAATAGAGATGCTTACTCTAGAAGAGGTGATAGATATAGACCAAGTGAACCTGGGTCATACAATAGGAACGATAATGGGTATCAGCAACCTAGGGAATATAGGGATAGAGGTAGAGAAAGAGTAGCTGAGTCTTCTACTTCATACAATAGAAGCGATGAGCAACAACCCAAAGACTATAGGGATAGAGGCAGAGAAAGAGCAAAAGAACCAAGTTCGTATAATAGAACTGATGATAGCTCGTCTCGGGAGTATAGGGACAGAGGTAGGGAAAGAACAGTTGGGGATAGTAGTCAACTGACTTCATCACTGTATAGAAGAAGTGAAGATAGAATAAGAGATGACAGAAGAGGTGATGACAGAAGAGGTGGTGACGACAGGCGTAGAGATAATCGAGGAAGAGATGAAAGAAGTAGATACGCTCCCAGCGATGACAATCATTACACCCCTAGATCCTATCAATCCCGAAAAAGAGAACAACCGTCCGATCCTCTGTCATCATACAGACCAACCAAACAACCAAGACATTACGATTCACGAACTGCCGCTGCTCCGTCATCCTCCCATTATCCATCCCGTTCTGCCGAGCCTGAACTCCCACCCGCTGAAGAAATCGTCCAGATCGAGAAAGAATTACAAGTATTATCCAATATCGAACCAATTGAAGACCTTAAAGTGATTGATTCGAGATGGGGCGTGAAACCAAAAGGATTTGAACAAGTTTCGGCGCAACGTGCCAAATTATCAGGATTGTTCCCCTTGCCGGGATTCCCCCGTCCTGTTGATTTCACGAAATTAGAAGGATTGATTAAGGATAGATTATCTAACAGTTCTGATATTTTGATTGAAAGTTCGAAAATTGACCCTGTGGATTCTAAAGTGGCCAAAACTTTGGTTATTCGGAATGATTTATCCAAGATTAATTATTTGAAATTGGTGGAATTCTTTAATGATTGTTTGAAGGTGATTGATATTGAATTGAATGAAAATGGGACTAGTAATATTCATTCAAAGAAAAAGACTAAAGATGATAAATATTTGATAATTGAGTTTAATGATAGTGAATGTGCTACTATTATCTATTCGTTAAATGGGATGGAATTGTTATTTAATGCATATAAAGAAGAAAATATCCCTCGAAGTTCTGAGAATGAGAAATTTAAATTGGTGATAACTAGACCAAATGAATATCTTGTTCAAAATCTCCCACAACAACCATTAAAAGAATCAGGCATGATTGAGGAAATCGTGAAAGACAGTCCGAGAAAGATAACATTGGTTATATCCCCAGATACATCCGTCGATTCAATTAGAGAAGAATTAGAAAAGATCCATCCACTTCATGGAATGCAATATTTACGACAAAAGGGAACCAAGGATCCTCTTGGAATTGTATTTATTGAATTTGAAGTAATTGATAAAAATCATACATTGCAACAACAAATAAATCAATTATCTACATATATTGATAAAATCAAGAAGATTTCATTTGTTCATAATGTTTTCTTCTCATGTATTGATTCAAATAACCCATTAGCAAATATTCAAGATTCAATTATTGATTTTCATAATTTGAAAGCATTAGTCCGGAATGAAAAAGTTTTCCCGCATCCAAAGCTGAGAGTTATTCAAATCTTAAATGCCGTCACGGTTAAAGAATTAGCCGATGATGACAACTATCAATTAATACTTCAAGATATGAAATCTGAAGTTGGGAAATATGGAACCATTAAATCAATTAAAATCCCCAGACCTGATCATGATTTCATGCCTGATTTATTACAATTTAATCAACCTAGTTTAGGTAAAATATTTGTCGAATTCGAGGATGAGAATAATGCATTTAAAGCGATTATGGGAATATCGGGGATGCTGTATAATGATAGAACTGTATTATGTTGTTTTTTCGATTATGAAGATTATCAAAATGGATTATATTGAATAATTATTAATAAATTGTTTTAATTCAAAGGGAACTGATTTATCATATCCATGTCTGGCAATTAGATCATATAATTGTTTAGGTAATTCCGGTATAAAACTTAGACTTAATTTAATTATTTCATTTTCTTGTAAATTTGGCCAATTACGTAAAATTTTCATTGGTTGTTCTGATTGTAATAAACTTGTACGATTTATGATTAATTGTGCAACCACAAATAAAATATTCATATGAGTACCATAAGCAAATAAGAAATCCCAAAGTTTAAGTACTGACTTCAAGGGTGGGGTACTTGCACATAAGGTCAATATCGGAGCAAATGCATATATTTCAGCATTTAACAATTTTGAATTAAAATATTCACTCAAAATCGGATCAATAATCTTTAAAACCACTTCTACCAAACTAATTGCAGTATGAACCCCTTCTAAATCAGGAGTAATATATAATGGAATATGATTCGTGATCAAATTATGCAAAATAGCAAACGATTGAGGCTCACTCTTATGACAAACATATGCAATTGGCGCCAACAACACATTCAATCCTTGAACATATCCCGCTTTATTGTCAGTGGTTATTGCAATACAACTCAAAACTCTTATCAAAGTATCTTCACTCACTTTTTGATGAAATTTCTTATCATTCATCAATGTCCTAAAAGTATCATTCTTAATCTTGGCCAATACTTCACCCAGGATAGATGATTCAGCCAGTGATAATAATTTCATATAGTCATGAGTTGAGAATGGAGGCACACGGAGAAGGATTGACCAGACGTAGGATCGATACGGACATTGATCATATCCTTCGGGAATGGTAAGTCCTTCCATTAGGACGTAGTATCGGAGTTGTGAGAGACCATTTTCGAGGAATAGTTGTTCTGATTCGATGTATTGTTCAATGTTGTGTTTCTTTCGTGGTTTGGTCGTGGTGTTGGTGGTGGTGGTTGAGATGATTTGTGACGGTTTATGGGTGATTTTCAGCAGCATTGTCGTAGGGGGGAATGGAAGGTTATTGGGTGAGGATGTTTTCAAGTCTAGATGGGAGTTCCCTGGGGTGTTAATTGAAGGGAGTGTAAATTGGTTGTAAAGATTTTGATTTGATCTAATAAATTTGTAAACAAACAGAAAGTGAATAAAGAAAAAATAAAAACAACTCGTCTTAACATGTAAAAAGTGTAAGTTTTGTAGGTTAACTAAACCTTACAGATTAGCAGTATATTTCAATTTTACAGTTTGCCTTCCTAGAACTTGTTGAAGAATAAACTTCATAATCAGACAGACATTTTTATTCTTCTTGGAACTATCAGTAATATCTACTACATCATCTTATAGAATCAATAGACAATATACCCCCTTTATATATACCAGTAAGCAAGCAATAGACTAAATAGGACAAGGAATACAATGTTTGGGTTAGGTAAATTATTATATGTTGTTGTATTAACTATCAATGGAATAGCAGTATTAAGTGAAGATAGATTTCTTAATAGAATAGGATGGGGTTCAAAAGCTAATATTAATAACCCGAATATGCAATTTAATCAATTTAGTACTGGTGATATGATGATGAACTCTAACAATAATGATGGAAGTATAAAAGTAAAATTAATTAATTTAATAAGTGCAATTAGAACTTTAATGAGAATTCCTTTAATTGCAATAAATATATTAATTATATTATATGAATTAATATTAGGTTAACCATTGTATATATACTTGTATATCTATTAACTATTACTAATAATAATACACACATACATGACTTACTCATACTCATACTCCAACTACTCATTACTCATTAAAGAATTATTACCCAAGAATCTACAACTACTACTACATACAACTAACTAGTATACAAAAAGAACTAAACAAGTAAACCCATATCACTTCACTTCATGAATCAGTTGACTATTTAATCTATCTCTTGATTTTTTAAATAATTCTTCTTGTTGTCTTAATAATTCTTCTTCACTTAAACCAGAATTTTGGAATTTATTATTCTTCTTTTCTTTACCTTTCAATAATTCTTTATGTTCATTTAAAATCTTATTAATGATTGTTAAATAATTATGAAAATCTAATTCTTCTAATGCTTTAACAACATGATCAGATGCAATTGTCTTTTTAGCTTCCTTTTCAGCAATATCATTGGATTGTGTACTTAACATCATAATAAACTCAACACTACATTCAGTAATTGCTTCTCTTGCATCTTTAGATATAGCAATATCTTTAGGTAATATCTCACCTATTATCTTTTGTACTGTAGCCTTGGGTAATGATAAATCTTCTGATGATGATCCTGAATATTCCGACATTTTCCCTTGTTGTTAGTTCTGTATATTAATTTGATGGTTTATATCTATCTATATTATCTGGTTTATCAGTTATAACACGTAAATTCCAAAAGGATTCTATTCAATAAGTTCTTGATATATATTAAAGGCTCTTCATATGTAAATGGCTGAGAAAAGAAGAAGTCCCAAAAAAAAAGATTGAGAAATGTCGCACTCTTTATATAAAATCTGTTTTTTTTGTGTCTGTCTGACAGTTTTGATGATGTGTATTGTTTACTCGTAAAAAAATTATCTGATTACGTCAGATTCGGACTATTATTACATAATCAATTTAAATATGGTGTTCTCCAAACACTATGTATGATCACGATGACTCAGTTACAAACTTTGAAATTGCTTCAACAAACTCTTTTGGTTTCTCACTAGATATCCAATGACCACAGTCAAACTCTTCATATTCAACATCATCAAAATATCTATCAAATTCATAATAATATTCTGGTAATACAAATTCAGATTTCTTACCCGATAATACCAATACTGGTTTCAAATATTTATCAGCACTTCCAATATTTGGCCAACCTCCCAAACTAGGCACAATCCCATGTTTATAAAAATTCATAACCGGTGTCTTAAATACTTCTTTATGTGGATTCTTGGCCATTGAAAACTTATGATGTCCAGGTTTAGTCAATAAATTCTGCATCAAAAATTGTCTAACTACGGGATCAGGTTCATATTTCGACAACATCCGTTCAACCTTCTTCACATCCACAACTCTCTTCCCCTCTGCATCTTTAACATCGGGATGCTTTTCTTCCACTTCACACATCCCCAATAAATCCCATTCATATTGTTTACTCAATGGTTTATAATGCGGAGTATTATCAACCACCACCAATTTCTCAATTAATTCAGGATAAAGTAAACTTAAAATCATACTAGCTTTAGCTCCCATTGAATGTCCAACTAAAATAACCAGTTTCCAATGTCTATCCATTATAAAATCATGTAAATCCAGTGCTAATTGAGAGTAAGTATGGGGTAATACATGGGGAGCATCACCATGATTTCTTAAATCAACTCCATATACGGGATGTTTTGTAATTCGACTGATTTCTCGTCCGACAACATTATAATTCGACTTGTTTCCAAATAAGCCATGTACCATTAGGATGGGTGTGAGTGTTTGGTCAATGTGGTTGGAATATGGTTTATATTGTTTATAAGGTAAGATGACTCTTTCTTCAAAGGGGAGATCGGGAATATCATCAAGATGAAATGAGGGGTGGAGATCTATTGGGGAATTGGATGTGTTGGGGGTTGACAGTTGGGTTGCTACCGATAGGAATCGTTTCAGAGAAACCACTGGAGTTCTTATAAGTCCTAATCTACTGATCATTTTATGATGCTTCTATAACTGAAAGGAAAAAGAACAAGGTTAATAAGGAAGACAAAAATGTTGGAAGTGATCTTTTTTTCTTGGGGTTCGTTTTTGACTCCGGTAATAACCGTCGATCAGAGATTACTTTAAAACTACAATATTTATTCTAAGATCATATATATACTATCTAAGCATTATTGTTGTTGTCATTATCATTTCCACCTGGATTGTTTCCACCCATGAAATTTCTTAACATTGGATTATTCATAATATTACTTAAATCTGGACCATCTTCACCACCTATTCCCATACTTTGAGCCATTTGACGAACAGCAGGATTATTAAATAAGTCAGCCATAGCATTTGGATTAGACATCATTTCTTGTGCAGCTTGCATGATTTGTGGATTTCCCATCATATCCGCAAAAGATGGCATCCCTCCTGGACCTCCAGCACCAGCACCGGCACCACCAAACATACTACCGAAATCAGGTAATCCACCAGCACTACCGGCTCCGGCACCAGCACTGGAAGAGTCAGCAGATCTTGTGTCATTGGAGGAAAGAGTAGTTTCTAATTCATCTTCAACTCTCTTTTTGGCAGTTTCATACCCCTTTCTCATAGCTTCGGATTTAGTTTCACCTTCAATATCTAAACCTTGTTTATAAGCTTCCATAGAAGACTTAGCATCACCAAGAGCATATTTAGCTAATCCTAATCTAGAATAAGCTTTAGCGAAATTTGGATTTAATTCAATTGCCTTTTCAGCATCTTCAACTGCTTTGGCATGATCACCACTGGATGAATAAGCAGCAGCTCTGTTGGAAAGATATACCACATTATTTGAATCTAATTCAATAGCTTCGGTATATTTTGCAATTGCGACAGAGAAATTCTTGGCTGCCATAGCTCTATTTCCTTCAACTTTTAATGCATCTGCTTTTGCTCTAGTTTCGGCATCGACTTCGGATTCTTTGGTGGAAGTGGCGGATGATGAAGAGGTGATTATGGTGTTGAGTAATTGGTCTAATGATTTGCCTTGGAATTTATCCTTGATGGTAGATTCGGCATCTTCTTTGTTAACTTCAAATGCATCGGCAATACAATCAATAGCAACATCTAATGATTCAACGTATTCTTCATTGATTTGTTTGTTTTTGATGGAAGTTGTTAAGTAGTTAATTATGTTTAATGCAATATCTTTATTAGAAACAGTCATAGTTAGGAGGTGTGTTTATATCTATTATATGGAAATAAAAATGAATAATAAAGTGTGGATAAATCAAGAGATTTAAATAAAGAAGCTGCGTGGACATCTTTTTTTTCACTCTCCGCGTAAAAAGAAAAGAATGAGACAGAAGCTTCTGTCGGAAGTCTAATTTGCACGTGCAAATTTGAACCGGATTTTGTGGGGACTTCGTTGATCGAATAACGACACTGAACACTTGTCTTAGCCTTTCGAAACTGACTAACCTAGCAGGGACTCTTGTCTGTAATGTTTTGTTAGTCAGCACGTTGCTTTATGATATGTGTCTCACGTAATTTCCTAGAGATTTACTTACTCACTTTATGGAAAAATTTCGCAGCCATTTGGTGCAAACTTTAGAAGAGAACTTTACTACGCCATGAAGTACACAGCTCTTTTGGCTCTTTTTCAGATTAGCTTTTATCTATCGATTACTATTACACTATTATAAAAGAAATACAAGACCCTATATAAACAATAAACGCTTTTACTTACCTTTCTAATTTTGATCTCACTTATAAAACTTGAATGCCTTGTGCTGCTATTCGCGGTTTTGAATATCTCGTTAACGTATAAACACATACTATCAACGATGCATCATTTCAAATCCTTGAGAATAGACTGCAATTCAAGCTTTCTTTGCTTCAACCTCCTAATTTCACCATTATTAAACACCTTTATTCCAAATCTCAAAAACTCAGTTCTAAATTTCAAAAAATTAGAAATCTCAGCGGCAATAATCTCATGCCCCCATCTAATATCAAAATTTAATTTCATAATTTGTTTAACCTTTTCTGATTTTGCCACTATTAATTTCTTATATTTAGTCTTTCTTCTTTCGCCAAAACTGAAAAAAGCCGTGTCTTCCTCGATTTCATTCTCAGGGATGGGATTGATTGAAAGAGTCTGTCCACTAATTGTACGACTAATTGTCCCACCGTCTTCTCCATTCTCTTCTGTATTACCATTCTCAACAGGAACGGCGTCGGTGTTGGCTACTGGTTGCTCCAGTTTCTCCAGTTTCTTTTCTATTTGTTTGAGTTCCAGATTAAGAATACATATAGAATGATAAACTTCTTTCCATGATCTAATCTCTTGCATTATTTTATTGATATTCTTGAGTAATTCCTCCGAAGTTGCCTGAATCCATGTTATATATCCCAATAATGTATTCCACGAGGAATCGCGTTCAGCAATTTGTGACGCACTTCGTAAGGTGTTGTCGCATAAATTGCTTTTTGGGATTATGTTGAATAATGCCTGATCTTCAACATAATTGGCATCAGTTTGTTTTAGCTCAGCAAATGCAATTAATTTTGCTAATTTGCTAAATAAGGTCTTATACTTATTCAAATCAGTTAAGGAATATTCTAAAAAGTACTCAATCTCGTAGATCTGGTTGGTTTTATAAGTCACATCCTCGCCAAACTTTTTAATTTTATTTCGTTCAATTGATTCTCCAATCTTTTTCTTGATATCTAAAATCAGGGTTTCTACTTCCACACTTAAAAACGACTTGAAAAATACACTTCTATTAATATTGGATTGAAATACAAGACTTCGAAACAAGATATTGAGATTTTCAATGAATCGATTAATTCTAAATTTATGAAACATGGGCGACGTAGGTATATCTATCGGAAAGTTCTTCCAAAAAGTTTCTTCATCGGGAAAAGTAGATAACGGATATTTCAATTTCGTGATAAATAATCTCTGCTTGATATTGTTTATTGATCTGTAATTACAATATGCATCGGAATTCCTAAGAAATATTAACCAGTCTTTCTTATTAGAATCATATTTCCCATTCATCGCCACGAGATTATCCTCAGCCCCTCGTGGGAAATAGTTATCTAAATAATAATCGAAAATACAAGCTTCCATCTTGCCAAACACTTCAGTCTTTAACGATTTTGCAGCCAGGAATCCTAAATAATCAAAAACATTATAATGATTCTTTAAATCCTCAAACAAGAAATCTAATCTAGAATCCTTCAAGATTTCTTGTAAATTTTCTAAACGGTTATACTTAACATACAACATCAATGGAGTCATATTCCGTTGACTGGTCTGGTTTATATCGATAATATTCCCTTCATTCGATAATAGTTCTGTTTCAGGTATCCCCTTCAATATTACATGTAATAACGTATTACCCGATTTATCTACATGTTTATCAAAATCCAAATTTCCTCGACCATACTTTTCATATACACAAGCAAATCCATGTTTGATTAAATCAACATAGTCTGGGTGATCATAACATCGACAAAGACTGAATAAGGGTGTATGAGAATTACTATCCTTCAATTCCCAATCAATGTATTGCCCAATTGAATCGATTAATTTATAATTATGGAATAGATAATGTCCGACTGATCTACCCGACTTGTCGATACTATTGAAATATGCCGCCAGTTCCTCCGGTGTGGAGTTTGATAGTATTATCGACACTAAATCGTCCATAATTCGGGGGTCAGTTTCTTCAATTAAGCAAAGTGTTAACAAATTCTGCTTGGTAACGACATTCATATCGAATAGAACTGTGTCAATTGAAAACCAGCCCGGGTTTGTATTCATTAATAGATTATAAATATCGTAGTTTTTAGACCTAATCGCAAATGCAATACAACTTTCTCCATTAATATTCCTGCTGTTCAAGAAATGATTATCTGGCAACACTTCACAATTGGGAAATTCGTCGCTGACTTCATCTATTATTTCTTGCAATTTTTCAATATCTTGTTCATAGATAGAATTCCACAATTGATAATTTTTGTTGGACTGTGACATTAGATCAATATATCCAGCCTCATTTCCTGACATATGGTACAAAACAGCATCCAAATTACTCATAATATAATTGAAATGTCCATCTGCATGATGGTCAACTGAATTAAAATTCCTGATATAGTATATATGTGCTTCTAAATTGTCAACTTTTGAATGGGCAATAACCATAATCATTAAGCTGATCAAAATATCGGCATTGATCGTCAAATCCCACAGGTCTCGGCTAAGTATTTTCACAGTATTATATATTATATTCGTCTTTGAAGTCAGTATAACAATCGATGAATCGGATAATTTCTCAAATTCTTTAATTGCCAAAGATACACGTTCATATAACTCATTCAACTTCCAAGGTTCTTCAATTGGCAAATCTAACTGATTTAATGACAAACATGATAAATTTCTATACTTCTCTGTCGTCAATATTTTAATTGCCTCCTTATCGTATGTCTCTTTATCATCATTCAGGAAATTAAATTGAAATATCAATTGGGACCAAAGGACGTCATATAGGTTTAATTCGACATATTCATGCACTAGTTTGTTTAAATCGATTCCGGGAAACATACTTATAATATGATTTATTAGACTATATGTTTGTTCACTGTCTGGATTTTCAACTTTAACGCTATCCAGAATTATCTTAAAAGCTTCATCTAACATTTTCCGAAACTCAACTCTAATTTCATCTAGAGGTTTTCTTGTATACGTTCGCAACACTCTAAATTTCTTGTTATTATGATGGAATAATTTATAAAATTTATCTGATACCGCTTTCGAAAGTAACGGGAAACTTCGTAATAGTTTCTCGAATGTAATTGAATCTAGGTTAAGTGATTTATCTTTTGATGATTTTGATGTGCCCGATGCCGAGGAGGAAGGTGGGGGAATTGGTGGTAATGATTTACGATTCGGTACTCCTCCAATTAATGTACTTTCAATATGAATTAACATGAATTTACTTCCCTGAGGGAAATAATCACTGAATGAATGGAAATACAGTATATGGGATATTTTAAGTTTTAAACTTCTTCTAAATCCCTTTCCGGTATAGATCATTCTATTCTTGATTAATATCTGTTTACTACTGAGTGTGTTATATATCACCAGTTGTTCCTTTGATATGGGTGTTACCGTACTTGATACTGGGGTGCTGGTTTTAATAATGTGTGATTTGATGAAATCTTCGTTGTTGTAACAAAATTCTTTAAGCAAGGTCTTTGTACTATTACTTTGAGTGGATGGGTCATAATATTCATTGAGAACGTATGAAGACGGTACTATCAAAGTATATTCATTGTGATTGGCTCTCAATTCTTCTATTACGCTTTTGAATGGTGATTTGTTGAAATGAGGATTGTTAAATATGCAATTAAGAAATGGATTATATAAAACAGGAAGGTGGGAGATTGGTTGTTGCTGCTTATGCGGGGACAGTTGATGTTGTTGCTGATTATATGACATTTCTATTATTGTTATAATCTCATCAAATCCATTACTCACTAAACTTTGTCTCTGTTTGAAATATATTGTATGTCAATTATAGAAAAGTAAACTTGGCAGCAAACCCAATTGCCCCTAAATCTTAAACGATTTAACACAAAAGAAAAAAAGAACATAGCCAGCTCACGGAGCTACCAGTTACAACCTTTCCGGAGTCGACCACAAGACCAAATGTGATGTGGATACTTCTATATGGCATAATAGAGTCCAATAATAACTGGATAGTCTTTCAAGAAAGATATTAAGATCTAAAAGAGCAAATGATATGGATTTCCATTCCTTGTTCCAGAAATCAATATATTAATCAATTTTTGACGTCATCGCATGCGCTACCATGCGAAACTGTTGTCAACCACTATGGTTCCGCTAGTCGATCAAAAACGGCTCATAACATGTTGAAACTTCGAAAACTTTATAGGCAGGTGATTATCTTTCCGTTACTAGCTCCATGAAGTGTATATCAGTGCCGAAGCTTAAAATAGAAGTTTAAATACTGGCAAATATTTTGCTGCAAAATTTTCATTCACTCAGTATAAATCTCTTACCCACCAATTATGCTAGAAACGAAGAAGCTGATACATTTACAGATAAGGCTAAGTTTTAATTATAAATATGTAAAGGTAAAGATGTACGAAATAATTCTAAATTTTAAAAATATATAAATTAGTTGGTTTCTTGGGTTCTTGTTCTCAAACCAACAGATCCAGTAACTACTGTTGGCTTTTCACTTCGGATTGGATAGTTAATCTCCTCGCTTACAGCTTCTTTGTTTGGAGAACCAAATCCACCACCTCCAGGTGTCATGATAATAATTCTATCACCCGTTGCAACTTTGAGAGTACACTTCCCACCAAGGTATTTCTTTCTGTATTCGCCATCTTCTGCCTTTCTGTACCAACTATTTTTACCTCTCGATCCATCCTGTCCACCCAATAACCCAAATGGGGCTAACGATCTTCTTTCCATAAGACAAGATACTTCCAAATTTGGATAAAGGAATTCGATATCTCTAATTACACCATTACCACCTCTATGTAATCCATTACCTCCTGATCCTTCCCTAACTGAATATTCACGAAGTAAAACAGGATATCTTTTCTCAAATAATTCAGTATCGGTCATTCTAGTATTAGTAGTATGACATTGTACAACTGACTGACCATCCCAAGTTGGCCCAGCTCCTGAGCCACCACAAATAGTTTCATAATAACCAAACGAAATTCCATTCTCCTTATCAGTGATACCAAATGTAAAATTATTACAAGTACCTTGGGAGGCAGCTGCCGCTTGGAAGGTTTTAAGCATAACATCAACAATTCTTTGAGTAGTTTCAACATTTCCACCCACAACTGCAGCATCATATGATGGATTCACTACCGATCCTTCTCTAGTTGAGAATTTAATTGGCCTTAAACAACCATTATTCAATGGGATATCAGTACTGATCAAACATCTTAAAACATACAACACCGCCGAATATAAAATAGCTCTAGGAGCATTAAGATTTCCATAGATTTCGTCACCAGATTCGGAGAAGTCAAATAATGCATCACCACTCTCAGGATTAATCGTAACTTCCAACGCAATCGCAGTTCCATCATCCAAATAATCAATTCCTTTCAAATGTTTACCTCCGAATTTCTCATGTGCTAATCTAAGCAAGTTTCTAACTGCGATTTCAGCAGTGGCTTGAATACCGCCCATATATAGATTAATAACATCAAATGAAAATTCATCAACTAGCTTTGCTAATAAATTAATACCCTTGTAGTTCGCAGATACTTGTGCTTTCAAATCAGAAATATTATCACTCAAGGTTCTTGTACCCGATCCTCCGGGATATTTCGCTGGCTCATCATACAAAATTCTTGTAATCCCAGCTTCATCGAAAACACCCTTATTGCAAAGTTTATGAGATACAATAGAAGCACCTTCCTCAAAAATAGTTTTTGAATTTGGTGGCATGGATCCAGCTGAAATAGATCCAATATCAGCATGATGTCCTCTTGAGGCAGTCCAAAAGATCGGATTGTTATTCTTATCCAAAACTGGTGTGATGACTGTTATGTCCGGTAAATGAGATCCACCAGCTTTTGGATGATTAGAAACCAACACATCTCCAGGTTGTAACTTCCCTTTCCAAATATCGATCTGTGCCTTGACTGCAAACGACATAGCACCAAGATGAATAGGGACATGAGGGGCGTTGGCCACTAAATCACCATTTCCATCAAATAAAGCACATGAGAAATCCAATCTTTCTTTGATATTGGTGGATATAGCGGTTTGTTGGAGAGTTCTACCCATTTGTTCAGCAATTGACATAAACCTGTGTCCAAACACGGATAGTTGGATTGGATCAACTTGTGTACTGGATAATTGTGGTTTCTCTTCTTGTTCAACAATGAGCAAGATATGGTTTGATAAGATCGCAGCCTTGGAACGTGGCTCTACAAGAATTGTTTGGGTGGCATCTAAGATCATAGCAGGTCCTGGGATAATTGTACCGGTTTTCAATTCTGGTAATTGATAAATGTCGGATTCCAACCAACCTTCGGAATCGAAATAGATCTTTCTTTGAACTTTGGAAGCTTCTGCAGTTTGAGTGGTAGCTAATTGACTGAACTCTTCATATGGGTTGTGCTCTTCCTTATCAAAAGATTCAACAATGAGTAATACTTGGACATCATCAACTAAAACCTTTCTATCCAAATTAAATCCAAATTCGAATTTATGTCTAGCAATAAACTTTTCATCAGCGTTATATTCACCTTTTTCAACCGGGATCAATAAATGAGTATCAGAACCAACATATCTCATATTCAAATATACTTCCAATCTAGTATTGAAATCAGTCAAGTTTTGATCATGATATTCCTTATCTGCCGCCTCAACCAAATATTTAATTTTAGTATCAATAACATCAAAATTCTCTTTTGAATAAGTAAACGATGCAGGAGATTGCTTTTCAATCACAATATCTGCCAATTGAATCCCATATGCGGACAACAATGACGAATACTTATGAATGGCTACATGGGTAATCCCCAAATTTTTAGCTAACGAGACTGCAAATTGCCCACCGGAACCACCGAAACTGGCTAAATTATGATCTGCGGTATTGAACCCTTTGGCTTCAGTTAAGTTTCTAATTGGTCTTGCCATTGATTCTACTGCAACTTTCAAAAATCCACTGGCAACCTCTTCAGGAGTCAATTTAATGCCTTGTGCCGCCTTGTCTTTATTAATTTCTTCAGTCAACTCCTTGAACTTTTGAGCAGTCAATTCATAATCCAAAGCTTGATCTTGATTTGGACCGAATATATGGGGGAAGAACTCTGGCAACAATCTTCCGACATATAAATTTGCATCTGTGACAGTCAAGGGACCACCTTTTCTGTAACAAACTGGACCAGGGTCAGAACCTGCTGATTCTGGACCGGTGACAAACATTCCATTCTTCCAGAATAACATAGACCCACCGCCAGCCGCAACTGTTGAGATATCCAATTGTGGAGTTTGCAAACTAACCTCACTAACTACAGTTTCGTAAATATGTTCAAGGGTTCCTGAGTATCTCGATACATCAGTTGAAGTACCACCAGCATCAAATCCTAAAGTAGCTTTCTTGGTTTTAGCGTCATAACAAGTTTCACCAAATCCAACCATACCACCAGCCGGTCCTGACAAGATGGCCTTTAAACCAGTAAATTTATACCAAGGACATAATCCACCATTTGATTGCATGAATAACAACTTATTTCCAAATGATTCTAAACCGCCTTCGAAGCCTTCGCCAAAAGACTGGACATAGTCATTAATGATAGGAGAAAGATAGGCATCTGCAACAGTCGATGAAGTTCTATTGACAAATCCAAGCATTGGTTGTAATTCATGAGAAACCGAAATATCAAATCCGACTTTCTTGGCAATTTCTGCAACTTTGGCTTCATGTTCAGGATAGGCGTACGAATGAAGTAACGATAAGGCAATGGTTTTAATCTTATCTTGGTCATAGATTGCTTGTAAGTCCTTTTCAACTTGTTCATAGTCAGGTTTTTTAATTACTCTAATAACATCTCCAGTTATACCCTCAGTCAATTCAGGATCCGAGTTAACGTCGAGTTTTAATTTATCTCCTCCCCCTTCTGAAAATCCAGCAATTGTAACTCTTTCATCAATTTCCAATACCTGATCATACAAGTGTCCTAATTTCTTAGCTGTCAAATCAAAAATATGAGGTCTTGTTTGGTTTCCAATAACTAAAACATCTTTGAATCCTTTAGTAGTTACCAATAAGACATTAGCTCCTTTTCTTTGCAACAATGCATTGGTTGCCACCGTAGTACCCATTCTAATACTTTGAATAAGATCAAGATTTAATTTCTGTCCCATTGGAATATCTTTGCCTGTGACCTTTTCCAATACTCTTCTTATACCTTCAGTTGGAGCATCTCTATAGTTTTGAGGATCTTCTGATAATAATTTAAATACATAATCTGGTTGATTTGGGATTTTAGCAATGACATCACAAAATGTCCCACCTCTATCAATTGCAATTTGAATACCTTTTGTTTGCGACATCGTGATTCAATTGACTTATTGTCTAATACTCTGAAGAAGAACGAAGGAAGGACACTTGATAATTTTAAAGTTCGACACAATTTGGTTTGCTAGAGTTGCGGAATTTAGAGTTTTAATTTTTCAAGGATCCCCTGAGCCAAGGAGATTTGAGGTCAAGAAAAAAGAGATCACGGATTTCTCCACAGTCAATAATAGCAAACAATACAGAGATAACGGAAATGTATGATCGTTTATTAAATGAAAGAAAAGTCTATATAGACAAGCCACTAACTCTATTGGAAAGTTCATCTCGGGTTATATTATTGCGAAATTCGTGGTAAACGGGTTCTCCGTCACTTCCCGTTTCACTTGCATCCTCGTCTTCTTCTTCTTCGTCTTCACTTTCTATAATGTTCCCCAAGGAATCATATCTAACTTCCCTGTCTTCGTCTACATCGTCTTCTTCTTCCTCGTCATCACCACTATCTTCATCGATTTCATTACCTAATGAATCGTACTTTTTCTTCGGTATTTTGTTTCCTAAGTTATCATACTCAGCATCACTTTCGCATTCATCTTCCTCTTCCTCGCTATCCACTTCCTCTTCTGCTGCATCTTTTCTATTAACATTTCCCATCAACCAAATATCATCCACATTATTAACCTGTTCCTTTCTTTCCTTAGCTTCCTTCTCGATCTTGGCCAACCACTCATCTTGTGCCTTGGTTATCGATTCAGTATCAGTACATTTCTGATATAACTGGATCAACTCTTCATTAATCTTCAAAAAAGTCAATCCCCAACTAAAATTCTCCAACAACATCTCAGCCCAGTCGATATGTCCCACAATCGCAAAACAAGCAGCAAGTGCCTCAACACAATTCAATCTCCATGGACGACCATAATTCACCGGATTGGCAGCTACGAGATATGGCAACAATCTCTCATTTCTTCCTCCAATTTTCAGAAATGGAATCTCATCCAATCTCGCCCATGAACATTCAACAACAGCCGCTCCATTTTCTTCTACAAGTTCACGATCATTTGGACAAACGATTGATTTCCCATTAGGTGAAACCACGACCCCTTGGAATTTTTGTCCCACACGGAGATTTTTTATGAGACCTAATCGTTCTAGTTTTTTACCACTACATCTTTTGGGATCACAGTGGTCGAAATCCCACATGGCTAATTTGGTTGGGAATTTCCTGGTTGCGGTTTCAGCGGTGTTTGATGCACCGAGTTCTTGACGACCCTTTCGAATGTGGTGTTGTTTGGACTTGTGACAATTTGATGTACGTTGCTTGCTGGTTGATGATCTGTCTTCGTGAGTTTTATTCTTTCCCTTCCCCATTTTGGTTGTGACTTTGTTGGATAGAATATGATTCTAGATGAGATGGAAATCAAACTTGATAATTTTTTTTTTGAAAGCTGAGTTGAAGCGCATTTGGATGAGAGCGCATCTCACTGCTTACAATAAATTTGCATCCACTCTTGTTCCACTTCTCTAAATCTACAAATGTACGATACAAACACCTCTTTAAAAACGCAAATATGACATTACAAAATTATTTATGTATATAATAAAAATCTTAAACAAAAAATACAAAAACCCAAAAAACCTTTTAATACAAAGAAACGAAAAGAACACAGTAATTTATAAACATTAAAATAGCAACAATGAAGACACCAAGCAATAATCATATGTCTTAGAAATCTTCATCAAATGAAAAGTCATGGTTTGAACTAGTAGGTTCATTATGTTTAGCCATAACACCAGCCTTTTGATAATCAGAAACTCTCTTTTCAAAGAAGTTAGTCTTACCTGCTAATGAAATGTTTTCCATGAAATCAAATGGATTAGTAACATTATAAACCTTCTTATTGCCAAATGCAACTAATAATCTATCAGCAACAAATTCAACATATTGACACATCAAGTTACAGTTCATACCTAATAAACTGACTGGCAACGCGTCAGTGAAGAATTCCTTTTCAATAGCAACAGCTTCAACAATAATCTTTTCAATGATTTCTGGCTCTGGTCTATTTTCTAAATGGGAGAATAATAAGCAAGCGAAATCAGTATGTAAACCTTCATCTCTACAGATCAATTCATTAGAGAAGGTTAAACCAGGCATTAAACCTCTCTTCTTTAACCAGAAGATAGAAGCGAATGAACCACTGAAGAAAATACCTTCAACAGCAGCGAAAGCGACTAATCTTTCAGCGAATAAGGCTTCATCATCAGTGATCCATCTTAAAGCCCAATCAGCCTTCTTTCTAATACAAGGAATGTGATCAATAGCATTGAATAAGTAATCAGCTTCCTTTGGATCCTTGATATAAGTATCAATTAAAAGGGAATAAGTTTCAGAATGAATGTTTTCCATCATGATTTGGAAACCATAGAATGATTTAGCTTCTGGGATTTGAACTTCAGCAGAAAAGTTTTCCACTAAGTTTTCATTAACAATACCATCAGAGGCAGCAAAGAAAGCTAAGATTCTTGAAATGAAGAAACGTTCTTGATCATTTAATTTAACTCTCCAATCATTTAAATCTTTACTTAAATCAATTTCTTCAGCAGTCCAGAAAGAAGCTTCTGCCTTTTTGTAAAATTGCCAAATTTCATGAAATCTAATTGGGAACATGACAAAACGACGTGGGTTTTCTTTTAAGATTGGTTCTTCCTTTTCTAAAGCTTTCAATTTATGACGATGAACTTTATGTTTAGCTAAGAATTCCTTGTGTTCACGAATATATTTGGAATCTTCTGATTCGGTCTTTTCCATTGGAGTAGCATCTTTGGTGGTAGTTAAAGCTTCTTTAGCATGAGCAACACCTTGAGATTCATCCTTTTCTTTCGCTTCAGCAGCTAATTTATCGGTTAATGATTTTCCATTACCAGTGATGGACATATCTAAGTTTGAGATCTTACCTGTTAAACCTTGAGTTGGGGTATCTTTAATTGACATTATTGACGTGTACGTGATTTATGATTGATGAGATGATTAAATAAAAATTAAAGAAAAAAATATCTAAAGGAAATAAAAATCTATTTTTGAAGGGAAATATGATTTGCTTTTATATAATTTCAAATTTGAAAAGTGTAAATCAGTTTATATGAATTTCCCGATTAACGGATGCTTTTGCGTTTAAAAAAATGTAAACAACCAGCAGGAAATACAACTAAGCTTATAGCCTTTCCTTTGTATATGAAATTTCTTCTAATACTTTAAAATATAAAAATTGCAGAAATTTTCGTGCAATTTGCAGTTTGATCTAATTTTTACAGTTTTACGTCATTTTTGGAATAATGCGCGTTCCATGTGAAGTCAACCCACGTCAAATCCTGGAATTTAAACAAATCGTTAGGTTGATTTCTCTGATGTTAGATTTTATAGTTCAATGTTGCAATCATAATCACGAGATATGACTTTCTAATCTTTGGATATTGAAAAATCAAATTCAATTGTGCAATACGAGTCTATTTAGAAACAGGCTTCCCAATTGCAAACCTGTAAATTGTGAATAATACACGTTAACAAAAAAGTTTAAAAAAAATATCGTGTTTATGAATTTCCCAAATTAAGAAAGACGCGTTTTTAGGAAACAAAGTATTTTGTGATTATTGGCTATAGAGTCAATCACCGAGTTTGACACAGAAACACGCTATTGCAACATTATGCACAAAGTAGCCCACACACGTCGAATTGCGATACACGGAAATAGTCACGCGCTATAAACATTAATGTGAAACATTTACACGTACACGTCTCTATAAATTATAGTGTATCTTAAACATCTAAGTCTTAGAAATTGTATCGTAAATCACACCAGATCCTTCTACGCCCTTTTTACGAACTAAATTTGAGTTTAACTATTGTTCGGTTTTAGTCGGAGATGCTTCATTAACAGCGAGATAGGTAAATATTTATTTTGGCTTATTTTAATAACCGAGATTGATATACACATTTCCAAGTGTAAATCCGAATGGTACAGCTTAGCTGCAAAGCAATCAAAATAATCTCCGAATACTGGCCAATTGTTCAACCCATACAGCTCTACTTCTAGGAAGATGGTTGCTTAACCAGTAATTCATGTTTGCTGAGTGATGTAAGAGTGCATTCTATTTACCGATTCACAGAAATCTTTTTCCATATCTGCGATACAAGTTTGCGATCCGGTTCCTGAAATCATATGACAAGATTTGGTATTCGAAGGGGATATCAAATCTGATCTGACAATAGTGAGATCCACAGATTTCTCCAATTCGATTTCCCACTATCAGAAACACCTTCACTACATCTCTTTAATACAAAATACATAATCACCATGCTCGTATATTCTATAAAAATTCATAATACAAATAAAAGAAAGACAATCTCTCATAAACACACGAAAGCATACATCGTTCACAATACAAAAAAACCTTCAACTTTATCTACTCATTGGAGTTCCCTCAATAAGTTCCCCACCAAACTTTTCTCCAAAATCAAGCCCCACACCTAATCCATTCACATCAAGTTCACTACCACTTCCACTCCTACTTCCACTACTCCCACTATTATTTGCCGGCATAGCAATAATTGGCGAACTAATATCATCAAACGAAATATCCAAATTATTATACAACTTCGAAATATCGCCATATCCTCTATATCCCCTCCCCTCACCACTACCACCAGTACTCTTCTTCTGTAACTCCCCAATCCGTTCTCCAAACACCCGTTGCCATCTTTCATCATTCAACCCATCCTCATCCCCCACCCCGCCAGACAATTTCGCAAAACATTCACCGGCTTCCAGGCGGGATAAATATTGATAATGAGGCAATGAAGGCATTCCAAACAACAAGGATTCCATATCGGTTTTATCACTATTCAAAAAGCGTGGTCTTCCATACAATTTAAACGCATCAATCATGGGAATGAAATTTCGAATCATGGTTTCAATGGCGGAGACTCCAGGATGGGAGATTGGCATAATATACATTGAATTCGTGATTACGAAATCCTGGGCCAATTTCTTCTTTTTGAAGAAGGAGGAAGAACTACCTGAACTGGTATTGGAGGCATTTGAGTGGGAACGGAATCTGCCACCGGTGGCAGCTGTGGTGGGTGGTGATGATGGGGTAGCGCGGGGTGAAGCGGTAGCATTGGTGAAGAATGAGTTTGTGGAATTGATGGAACTGGTTCGAGTGTGTTGGTGGTGGTTGGTGGTCAGGGGTGATGATGCTCGTGGGATTGATAATAATGGAGTTCCTGTTAAGGAGGTGAATGAGCTTGATTTATTGATTGGCTTTGGGGTAGGACTAGATAGTGTTTCTTCGATTGCTGGTGGTGATACTGAATCTGGATTGTATGAGAATAAGTGTTCATAATTCTTGTTGATATAGATTTCACCTCTAATATTCATAATTGAATTAAAATCAATCATATTTGCTTGTTCTGGATATACGTTATAGATATGATCTGATGAAGATACATAAGCAATCATATTCTTTTTATTTAATTTCTTATCAGTAAGATAAATTTCAATTCGACCTAAATGATTTTTATCACTTGGTAAAATAATCAAGAAAACCTTATTCCATTTTGAACTAACTTGAGGTAATCTAATATTACACCATTCATATTTAGGATATCTCTTCTTCAGGGAAAGTAATACATGAACATCCAGTAATTTTGGAGCTTTTGAAGATAAAACCACAGCAGTGAAAGCTTCATTTAATTTAACATATTCAAATTTACAAAGTAAAATTGCACTCATCCATTTATTAAATTCATCTTGATTTGGGAAACGAATTAATAAACTTGATTCTTCTTGAAAATCTTGATATATCCGAACTTGTAATTCATCAATCAATTCCAATTGACAATCAATAAGATTGATATATTTTGGTTTAAAATCGTCTTCACTTTCAATTTGATGAATTGATAATTCATTCCCAGTTAATTTTGCATCTACCAATATCCAAGGTTTATCAGATTCAGCAATTTCAAAACTTCCAATACAATATCCTCTTAATTTTTGAGCATGAATAAGATTTAAAATTGGATGAAATTCATTAGGTAACATTTCAATTTGTTGTTTATTTTGTAAAAGTACTGATCTTCCAGAAAGAGAAACTGAAAGTGAATTACTTGAACCATTTTCTCCAGTAAATATTCTACTCTGACGTACAAATGAAGG
The DNA here is from genome assembly GCF_019202705.1 of Hemisphaericaspora subhashii. Classification (NCBI taxonomy): domain Eukaryota; kingdom Fungi; phylum Ascomycota; class Pichiomycetes; order Serinales; family Debaryomycetaceae; genus Hemisphaericaspora; species Hemisphaericaspora subhashii. The sequence goes on along the minus strand of NW_026057322.1, from coordinate 30,882 downwards.
TGGAGTAGACTTGATCTTTTCTGATAAATTACGTCTATGAGAAATAGGGGTTTGAGTTTCAGAACGTGCATATGCAACACCACCAATAGTATCAGATGCGTCGCCACTAGAAGAAGATGAAAAGCGTGATTCTTCTGAAGGAACGACATTTGTTGTGTTTAAGTTGGGGATTGATTCTGGCGTGATGCTAGGTGAGTCAATGTCCTCTTCAGGTGGGAGTTCATTAAAGTCATCAATCATATGCATATAACATACTGGAGAGTTTAATGAACTGGCTGATACATTTCTTCTTATTTTCCATGGACGGGACATAGATTCAGCGTTTAATTCCTCAGCAGTTGTAGGTGGGTTAGCTAATGGAGATGAAGGACGATTGATATGGGGTGGTGATGTCGGTGACGACATCTGTTTCGGTTGAGAATCTGACTTTGGTGAGTGTACATATCCATGATATTCTTGTTGATGCGTGGTTGATGATTCTACGTTGTGATGTTGATGATGTTCGGAGATGGGTACTTTTGGAGTAGATGCTGGTGACTTAGGGTCTTGTGACTTTAGTGGTTGTTGTTGAGAAGACACAAGTGCATCTAATTTTGTGTCTTTATACTTTGTGAATAGCTTCTTAGGTGAAAGAGTCAACGGCATTGAATTGTACTATGGAAATATTTAAAATAAAAAAAGGTAGTGAGCCAAAAAGATTGCAAATCAAAAATTTAAAGTTATTTAAAAAGTCATTTAGAATTAAAGGGGAAAAGGTGTGTGGTTTTTTTGAATAAAATGAAAATTAATTGGGAAAGTCCGATGACGTTAATTCATTATGTCATTGATTATTTGTGTATTATTATTTTTCTAGACCGCAACGAAAAAGCTTAGAACTTTAAAATTAATAAAAAAAAAATAAAAATTATTTTTAGAATTTTAATGAAACTTTCATTTTGGCTTTTCTTCTTTCATTCAACCCTTTCCCTTTGGTCGTTTAGAAGTGTAATAAAAAAATTTTCAAATAGATTTCTATTAATAGTCGTGTAAATATTACAAATTGACTAAATTATAAATATATATTAGTCATTCCATAGATTAGATAAGTTTAATCTTGGGGTAAAATGCAGCAATCATGAAATATATGGTTAGCACGGAAGTGGAGTATGTGCGGTCATACGTATGTATGTACATGGTAATTTGGTTTCCTAAATGGGAAGTATCCGAGATTTCCATTGGAAAAAAATAATTCTTTATTGTTTCCTACGCATTTCTTCTTATTGTATTATAAATTCCTTAAATAAATGGGGAACCAATGGAAATGTAACGATTCACATCGGTTGATGTCATATTTTAGATAATATTAATCTTGAAAAGCCTACAAATAGTACCAAAAAAATTTATATGAAGCCAATATATGTAAATAATAATTGAAGAGGTGCAGTTAAAACTTGAACTTCTATTTTATTTATTTATTAGTAATCATTTATCAATAATTATCAATAACCATATTTCTATGCATAGGTCTATTATTAGAATAATTTGTATGTGACAATGAAAAATCTCGGCAATTGAATAAATTTGAATGTCAAGTCAACAAAATATATTCTATTTTAATTTGGTTTAATATTTTTTATTTTTTTATTTTTTTTCCATTGTTTGGCTTGTCGTATAAATTTTCCACCTCCCTTATTTTTTCTTCTTCTACACCTTCTTTCATTGTAGATTATCCTAATTGTTCCATTATTCATCCCAATTCGGTCTAATTAATAAAAATACTTACTAACCCCCTATACATAGATATTCAACTCAAGGCTATGTACGTACAATTGCACATTTATTTACTTCAATTACAGTTTTCTACTTTAAACTTTGACCCTGAATAACACCACTGCACTGCCCCTCCACTCTCCAGGTTTTATTCTTTTAAATCAATAATAAATCATGGCTTAAAATTTATTCGCTTTATTGCTCCCTCTTTATTGAAATCTTATCTAAATATAAATGAGAGTAACTTGAATCCCCTTTGAGATTCAAACTTTTTTTTGTGCCTTGGAAAACTATAAAATTATCCCTGATTTTTTGCACTGTCAATCAAGATTAGTGGCGATTTGAATTCTCGCGGAATTGTGTCTCTCCACATGACTCTTCTCTAGACCATTTGATTATCGCAAACGAGATGCCCCTAACCCGAGCAACCGAGACGCCATAACCCGAGCAACCGAGATCGGTAAATAAAGCAACATTTTGTGTTATAATAAACGCAATTGGTTGCTTTACAATCAAAAAATAAGAGCAATCAGATAAGATTTATCGTCTAAAAGCAATTCAAAATCGCAACCAAAACCTAAATATTTGCTCTCTTTAACGTTGAACAGTCAACATATCCTTTTGAGACTTTTCTCGTATTTGGTTCTTGTTCTGGTTCTTTGAAGGGAAGATTTTCGTGGTACTTTGTCCAAATTTGAAAGAAGAAGGATTTGCTAGAAGCTATTCGGTAGTAATTTGGTTAAAATTATCAAAAATTTGACGTCTATCAGGAAACGATCCCACAATGTACGTCCTAACTAGGTCTTCACCCGATTCTCTTAGTTAGACATTGTATTGTCTACCCCAACTCTACAGTAGGACAACAATAAAACGGTCCTAAAGGGTACATTTTATGTAGAAACATATTTTTGCAACCAATTTTTGAATTTGTGTTCATTGCGCAATTTGACAACACCAAAAAAAAAAAGCCTCAAATTTTTGTTGAATTTACAACTCATCCATTTCTTACAACCACACAGAAACATTGCCTTTGTTACTTTCAAAATGGGAGAAGGACACTTCTTAGATGTTGTTCCTATACCTAAAAATAACATTGAACCATCTTACAAATTCTTAAATGATGAATTATTTGTTAAATTAGATGGAGTTAGTAAACAAACTTTAGGTAATGAATTTAGAAATATATCAGAAAAGAAAGCTCATATTATAAATTCATTTATTCAACAATTCAAATTACATATTGGTGATGATTTATATCCTACTGCACGATTAGTATATCCCGACAAAGCTGGTAGATTGTATTATATTCGAGATGTAACATTAGCGCGATTAATTATTAAAATGTATAATATCCCTAAGGAATCAGAAGATCATCATATTTTATATAATTGGAAATTACAATATCAAAAGACAAAAAGATTTACAGTTGATGTTGAAAAATTACGTGATTTACCATTACAAGCATCAAGAATCATTGCAAATAGAAGAAATTATATGAGTGAAACAAAAGAATATACCATAACTGAAATTAATAATAAACTTGATGAATTAAATAATGCCAAAAAATCAGCAGAACAAATCGAAATCTTAAAACCTTTATTTGATACTTTGACAATCCCAGAAGTCAGATGGTTATTTCATATAATCTTGAAAAAATCAATCTTGGGAAGATTTGAAAATTATTTTTTGAATAGTTGGCATCCTGATGCAAGTCGTGTCTATATGATTTGTAATGATTTACAAAAGACGGTAAATTATTTACTTGATCCAAATAAACGCGTAGATCCGAAATTATTATGTATACATCCAACATATAGGTTCAAACCACAATTAGCACAAAAATTGACTAAAAGTTATGATAAAACCGTGAAAGATTTACAAAAATTAGTAGATATGGATCCTCAAACTTCAGAATTATTTGAAAAATTAGATCTTGAAAATAAATTTTATATTGAAGAGAAAATGGATGGTGATAGAATGGTCTTGCATAAACAAGGTAAGAATTTCAAATTTTATTCAAGAAGATTAAAAGATTATTCATTTTTATATGGAGAAAATTTAGAATTTGGATCCTTGACTAAATATTTACAAAATGCGTTTCCAGATAATGTCCATTCAGTTGTATTAGATGGAGAAATGGTTGCATATGACTATAAACGGAAAGCAATTCTTCCATTTGGAACTTTAAAATCACTGGCCATTCAAGAAAGTGTTAGACAATATACCACTATTGACCAATATGATAATCAATCTTCATATCCATATTACCTTATTTTTGATATTCTTCATCTTAATGGACGAAATCTAACCAATCACCCATTATTCTTTCGGAAAAATGTCCTTAGCAAAATAATCAATCCAATTCCTCATAGATTCGAGGTTCATGAAGCGAGAATCGGTTCCTCCGTCGAAGATATCAAAAAGGCAATTCGTGACATTGTTAAAACCAGAAGTGAAGGATTAGTATTAAAACACGTCCAACTGAAATATTTAGTCGGATTTCGCAACCCACAATGGATAAAATTAAAACCCGAATATTTAGAAAAGTTCGGTGAAAACCTTGATCTTACCATCATTGGTAAAATCCCCGGTGTGAAAAATTCATACATGATGGGACTTAAGAATGAACCAGATGGGGCATTTTATAGTTTTGTTCAAGTTGCGAATGGATTCACTAATGATGAATATGATAAAATCGAACGGTTAACTCACGGGAAATGGATCAAGACAAAAGTACAAACCCCACCTCAACTGGTTATAAAATTCGGTACACGACAACCTACATATTGGATCCACCCGCGAGATTCACTCGTGTTGGAAATAAAAGCCAGATCTATAGATACGTCACTTGAGAAGACGTACGCGGTTGGATCGAGTTTACATAATAATTATTGTCGAAGAATTAGGGAGGATAAGACGGTACATGAGTGTGTTACCATGCAAGAATATTTGGAAATTAAGGCGAGATATCTGACTGAATTGAATAAATCACAAAATGCAGTATTGAAACGGAAACAATTACGTAGTCTTGGGTCATTTCTGGATGAACCCCTATATAAGAAAGTCAAGATTGAATCTAATTTATTTTCAAAATTTAATTTTATTATCGTGAGTGATAAAGTTGATCAAGTCACGGGAGAACGGACCAGTCGTGAAGAATTGATGAAGTTGGTGAAGAAATTTGGTGGGAAATTGATACATGCTATCGATATCCTATCAGCCGATCATACCGTTATTATAACTGAGAAAAACCTCCCACTTTGTGAACAATACACTAGTAAAGGAATTGATCTAATCCGACCCCGGTGGATATTTGAATGCATTAACCGAAATCAAATCGTTCAATTAGAACCATGTTTTATATTCAGTACTCCAGATTGGGACCGTTTCGAACGAGGTAAAATCGACGTCTATGGAGATTCATACGTTATCCATCATCCAATTACCGGCTTATCCATCCCTCTCCTATCCCCTGAACAAATCAATCAGGCTAGAGATGTACATGCTGATGAATGGGGAGAAACATTACCCAAATTATATCTATTCTATCAATTACGATTCTTTGTGGTCGGACAAGGAATGGCTAGTGATATGCTCAAAGATCGGATTGAGAGATATAATGGAGAAATCAGTGACAAATATTTGGATGTTTCATATATTGTTATACCTAGATGGCAAGATGAACATAACCGAGACGTTATTATGGATATTGTGAATGAAATTTCGAGTACTATTAGTAAAGAATTGAAATTTGGAGCTGAGCTGTTAGTCACGAGATTGCCTAATATTGTGAATCAGGGATTTGTGGACCAGTGTATTAAGGAGAATACGATTGTCGATCCTGAGGATTTTAAGTTTTATTGAATTTTTTTTTGTGTTTTTGCAGCCATATTTTTTGTGGTGCCGGTTCCTAGAAGAGCTGCTTTTTGGTATGGAATGGGAAAGGGATGACTTTTTTAATAGAGTATGTAATGGGAAAGGGATGACTTTTTTAATAGAGTATGTAATGAAGTAATGACAATGAAAATATAAATATCATGTGTCATGGATGTTTTTATACGTGGGTGATATTTTGTTCTATTATGGGGTTTTAGAAGATTATTTACATCTTATAAAGCCGTCGAAATGATCATCTACCATTTCAAAATAGACTAAAATATCATCTATGTACGAAAACAGACGTCTCTCACTAGGGAATCTACGATAAGGGGCCATTTTAAACAAATACGAAACTGCCATATGGGAGAATTGTATGTCAGATCTCGCGGAAATATGTTATCGTCCGTTTTTGCGACAAGGACTCGTATAATCGTTTCTTTTGTGGAGAACAGGAGAATTTTTTTTATCTTTTGTGATGAGACAAAAGGCTGATCTAAAATCGATTTTTGTGCTTCTTTTGATTGATTCTTGATCCGGTTGGATGTGATGATGTTCACACAATAACATATCTAGTATCTCACCCATATACCATGCGTACTCGTACTTCAGTCACAATCCACAACTTCTTCGAAAAACATCATCTGATAACATTCAGATTAGGTTGGGCATCTTTCATAATATGTCTAAGTGCACTACAATTTGGATATCACTTGGCTGAATTAAATGCCCCAGCAGATATCCTTTCATGTAATTTCGATAAACCTGGTCCCTTACCTAGCTATGACGATACTATATGGTCACAATACAATTTCAAACAATGCATACCGATGTCGGAAGAGGGTGTTGCATTGATAACTACCCTGTATACCATTGGTGGTTTAGTTGCTTCGGTGATTTTGGGCTCAACTTCGATCTCGATGGATTATGGAAGAAGATCGGTGTGTATTTTTGCATCGTTGTTTTTCGTATTGGGATCCCTGCTTATGGTTATGGCAAACTCTGCCTGGATGATTAACTTGGGTAGGTTTTTTAATGGGGCAGGTGCTGCAAGTTCATTAATCATGTCACCGATTTTGATAAATGAATTAGCACCCGTTAATCATCGAGGATTATTAGGTGCATTGATGCAGATTGCTGTTTCTATTGGGATTTTTTTGGCACAATATGTTTCATATTTTTATTCAAATGATCAACAATGGAGACAAATTTTTGTGGTGGCGGTTATGATCGCGTTGATTCAGTTCTTGGGATTGTTTTCTATTCCTGAATCTCCAAAATGGATGATTATGAATGGAGGGGATGAGGATTTGGCAAGATCAACGTTGTATACTTTGAGGACTAATATTACTACCATAGAATATGAGATACATCATTGGCATCATTTAGCCAAAGGTACACAATCCCCGGATGAAAATACACCATTATTGGAAGAAGATGCGACTTCCGCCGTTGATTCAGATGGTTCATCAATCTCGAGTAGGAAATCTCTAGATCCTCCACTGATTACAATTACTGATTTCTTATTTGAGCATAAATACAGAAAACAATTAATCTCGGTGATCTTAATCATGACTGGACAACAACTTCTGGGTATGAATGCAATCACATATTATGGGGTCAAGATCTTAAACACCTTATTCAATAATCAAGGCTCAGGTGGTGGTAATTATGTTCTTGTCTTGACATGTGCATTCTCGGGCGTGAATGTTATCAGTTCTATTCTGGCCGCTCCATTGATTGATAGATTAGGTAGAAAACCTTTGTTGCTAGCTTCTATTGGATTATGTGGCTTATGCTCACTAGTATTGGCAATTGGTATCCCAAACAAGTACGACGTTGCCGTCATAACGGCGTGTTTTGGGTTTATTATTGGGTTCTCAATTGGGTTGGGTCCACTTCCATTCTTAATGGTTTCCGAATTGACCAGTCATGAGGTTGTATCGTTGGCACAATCATTTGGAACTGTTACCAATTGGACTGCAAATATGATGGTAGCGATGTTATTTCCATTGTTGCAAAATTTAATTGGTGGAACTGTGTTTTATATTTTCTTTGCTATTTCCGTGGCATATTTGGTTGCATTTTATTATAAAATTCCAGAAACTAAAGGATATCATCATTCTTCAGATGTTTGGGAACATTATTAGTTTAGTAATTACTGGAAAATGACATGCAGTTTCGTTGGACATTTCGACAAGTCTACTATTTGCAACCGAATTTATTTATATCTCTGGTGTTTCCGTGTATAGAAATTAATAGAAATCATTTACGATATAGTTAGCCTGTAGAGTTACTTGTTGCGTTGTAGATGCGGGAGTCGATGAAGTATAGCTTCGAGTCCTTAGGGACATTTAGAACATTTCAAGAAAAGCTTCCCTGTATGCTTTTGTTTTTTTCTTTAACAAAAAATCGTGCAAGCTTTATTTTTAAAACAAACTATTTATATACACTCCTACATATCTCTATCTCCTATAAATCCAAAAAACTCCTCTTTCTTCTCAACTTTTTTTGAACCACCTTGCACGACCTCTCTTCAATAATCAGCAGACATCTTCAAAAAAAAAAAAAGATTGGTTCATAACATTGGATTTAAAATTTTTATTTTTTATTTTTAATATTGGTTTTATAAACATAATTGGTTTTGAGTGTAACCAAGATATTCGTGTGTTAGATTGATATACCCTAACGGCTATCCCCTTATCGGTAATTTCGCTGATGTGATTTTGATGAAATCTATGTTCTTTCCATAAGTTGAAAATGACTTTAAGGAATTTGTTGGTTCTTTTATATTGTTTAATGTGGCGCCCTACCGGAGCCACGAGAGGTTGGTCCAATAATCAGTTCATCATTGTAGTCATCAGTAGTTGATCACAACACATTAAATTGATTCGTATTCGTATGAGTTTCAGTGGGGTTTAAAGTTGATTTGAGAGTTTTGGTAGGTAATGGCTATTCAGTGGTCTTCTTAGTCTTTGCAATAGTTCCGTTATCGTTGGATGAGGTTTCTTGAGATACTTTTGAAAGTTTTCAGACATCTAGAGAATTTGATTACTCAAAGAATAATTGAGTGTTTTGAAATAATCTAAAAATTTATCTACTTCATGGATAACTAAGTAGCCAAGGAAAGTTTTTTTTGGTTTATGAGAGTGGTAATATTGATGGAAATGGAAAAAAATTTCTGGTTGACCATAATCCTTAATAATTAAAAGAATATCAGTATCATCATTAAATTCGGAAAAAGTTTTCGAGATATTCACAACATCTTTATACTTGTTGACAAAATCATCAAAGGAATCATTATCAGGAAGTACAACTAAATTGAAATATTTATTGAATTGAATTTGATTACCCCTATATAATGTAGCATTATTAACTATGGGATTCATATAGGAATACAAAAGATCATCATCATTGGCAACTGAAAGTAATAAATTGTCATTAATCTGGTGTGTCCCGCAAGATGGCACCAATTACAGTACTTAAAATACGAAGCTATTTTAACAGTTGAATTCCTGAAATAATGCTCTTTAAAGACATTCCAATCAATGAAAACTATGTGAATTCGTTTCATCTAATGGTGGTAAGCCTTGGATGGCATCGTTAATCCCGGCATTCATATGTGGTTCAATTCGGTAGTTGCAATCTTGAAATAGGACTCGTCGATGTGTGTGGTAAGACTATAAAACCTTAAAAGAGCAGATTTTCATATGGAGTCTTATGTGGAAGCATACGATCAGATGAAAATTTTCGAGGCAAAATGTTGAAGATATAAGTAGCAGTAGAAACAGCTTCCGACCACAATCCAAATGGAGCACCAGCTTGATGTAATAACGTACGAGCAACTTGTTTGATAGATCTGTGAGTCCTTTCAGCCAAACCATTCTGGTAAGAATGGTGAGGTCCACTAAGGTTATGATGAATTCCACGAAGATTTAGCTCTTGCAATAAACGATGATTGACAAATTCAGAGCCATTATCCGATTGTAGAATTTTCACCGTATTACCGTATGGGTTTTGATTCAGAACTAAACGAATGACAGTAATAATGAGGGATGCACATTCTTTAGTAGATTTGATTGGATAACAGTAAATATAACGAGAAGCATCATCAACAATTGTTAAAAAATAAGATTCACCAGTAGCAGAAGTAGAAATGGGACCACATACATCCACGTGTAATTTTTCACCAACAGAATATAAAACAGAATGCAAAGTAGTAGATGGTATATGAACTAACAGTTTATTCAGATTACAAGCATCACAGGAAGAACAATCAATGGGGATTCCTAAACCACGAAAATAAGTTTTAGCATAAGATCCAGGGTGGCCAAGACGGCAATGAAATAAATTATTTGCGATGCCTCGCTTCAGTGGCAGAATGAGCAACTTCTGGTGGTAATAAACTGTATAAATTGGATGCATTAAGTGGAGCAATCAAAACCGGTGATGAATTAGCCGAAGAAACAGTACAACCTTGAGCATTGAAACTGAACGTAAATCCTTGTTTAGCAGCAGCAGACACTGAAATTAAGCTAACAGAACCGTTTGGAGTGTAATAAACGTTAGTGAGTTTAATACGACCAGCCTTTGTAGGGATACGAACAGTACCATTTCCTTCAACATGGAGAATTGAACCATTTGCACAATAGATATTGGATTTAAAAGTTTTATCTAATTCATCAAAATAGCGGGAATCACAGATTAAGTGTTTTGTAGCCGCAGTGTCTAAATGAAGTGATATGTTTGCAGCTTCAGATACCATTAATGCACGGTCAATGTAAGCAATAGCAGACCATGCTTTTTCAGATTCATCAGATTGGTCACCAGGTTTTTCAGAAGCACTATGGGCAGATTGAATCGTCGTCAGCAATAATTAAAAAATGGGATTCACCAGTACCAGAAACAGGAATTGGACCGCAAACATCAACATGTAACTTTTTACCAACTGCGACATTGCTTCAGACCTGTCCAAACGAAGATTTTGAAGATTGCTGGTGGTGCAGATGCAACTATGTAGATGAGAATTCATCGATCGAAGTTCGGGACTCCTTGCTTGCCCTTACAAATCATCATGCATTGTAACCAGGCATAAAAGGTACGTCCTTAGTATTACTTGCAAAATTCATGAACACCTATTACGGTTCTGAGATATCTTCATTGGTTGGCCAACAGAAGGTGTAGTTGACATGGTGAGGGTTAGTGGTTGATAATTTGTTTTCCAATGATCACACCACATTTTGTAAGTTCCATGCAATATTTCACAATAGATGTAAGCTAAGTTTGCTATTTGCTTGCGGCATCGATCATAGGTCAAGACATACATCGAATCCAACAACGTAATAAAAATGTCCATGTTAACAGAGCCGGTGCAGCGGCCTTTAGCCAGGCTGAATCCAGTACCAAATACGGTGTTTTCTTCCCAAATATTAATTTCAGGACAGTTATTTCGAATTAAAATCATCAATGAGATTTCTACAATGGGTATCATCTAAAATATCTGCAACCTTCCGACTTAGTCATAAATTCCAACTTGAAACTGTCCATGAAAGTGCTTAAAATTTTGCGTATTGATTATCCCTTGTCGTGTCTAAATCCACGCACGACTACTGCTTTATAGAGTTGTGGTTACAGTTGTTCTAGTATCAACCACCCGTAACCCTCCGGAGTGGTAATCGCACATGGCTTTGGAAACCTCGGGGGATAATCAATCCAAAATAAGAACGTATACTTCTGCTCAAGACATTCGTATGTTAACGATCTTGGCGCTGATTCATACAGCTGGAATGACGGCGGTCCTTCATTTGGGTACTGTTCCTTCGGGATCGTAAAAGTTACCTTTATCTTCCTTTAACAATCCCTTCTTGATTAACGATGTTTTAATCTTACATTCAGGAGATTTGTGCTTAGTATTTCCACATACCCAACACCTAATGTCCTTTGATTCAGTTCGTGCAGCCTTCTTATTCATCTTAAGTTCATTCTTAAAGTTCATTATTGTACTAATTGCGTTGGAAACAACACTATCAAAGGCTCTCCATAACTTTAAATAATTTCCTTTAAAATGTCTCACAATGGACTCAACAGGAGAGTCCGAAGTTTGGTTTTGTAATAAAATAAAAGACGACCTTGCTTGTACCTGACTCCATAACTGTAATAATTTTGTTTCAAGTCGGGTAATTCTTAATGTCAGTTGGTTCATACTTTAATTGTTAATTAATATGTAAAGACTATAAACTATAAATTAATCTATAAAACGATTACTTTCTTAACTTTTTATATCTTGTACAAGACAACTCGTCAATTTCGACAACTTAGACGAGTAATTTAATGACTCATAATTTCACGTGTTCTATACGAAATGTTCTTTCACACTCTCAGTAATTCGTCATTACAACATCCTCCCTGAAATGAACATTAGTAGGGACTCTTCTTCAGATACTCCCTCATTCCAAGCAACCTCAACTGATTCTTATGTATAGGAGCAGTAAGTGATTTAGTAAGTATGTCAGCTCTCATTTCTCTCGATGTAGCATACTTTACTTGAAAGTCTTTAGCTTCAATATGATCTCTAATAAAGAAATGTTTAATTTCAATGTGTTTAAGTTTTGAAAGACTAGTAGAATGATCAACTATAGCAATAGTACCTTGATTATCACAGTACAATATTCTTTTGACAGGAATTTCCAATTGTTCAAAGATTTGTTTCAACCATATCATTTCCCTACCAGCTTCTCCTAATGCGTACAATTCAGCTTCAGTAGTAGATTGACTAGTAGCAGTTTGTAATTTAGATTTCCATGTAATTGGACCATTAGCAAACCAGAATATATATCCTCCAGTAGATTTTCTACTATCCTTTTCACCAGCCCAGTCTGAGTCTGAATATCCTTTTTTTTTTTCAAAACACAGCATATATTTATTAAAATAAATTAAATATTTCTATACATAATTAAATAATAAAAACTGTTATATGGAGGAAAGTAATATCCTTTAAGAACTCTGGGTCCGTTAGTTGTAATAGAAGGTGAGTATTTTATCGAGAGTTCACGTGTACCAGCAATATAACGTAACACTCTTTTAGCTGCCATAAGATGACTTTGACGTGGAGACTGCAAGTAGTGAGATAGCTGACTAATGGAAAAGGCCAAATCAGGCCGAGCAGTATTTGCTAGATAAAGTAACTTACCAATTAGACTTCTGTATTCAGTCGGTTGTATTAAGGGATCACCAGGTAAATTGGACTGAAGAGACATTCCAGGTGCAAAAGGTGTTTCAACTGAGTTCACCTTCATGGGATCAAGATCAAAGGCTTTGAATATAGACTCAATATAGTCAGAAGCACCAACAACAATACCATCCTCCCTTTGCTCCACATTAAGGCCTAGAAATTTGGAGCAAACACCAAGATCCCGCATTTTAAAGCAAGCCAGAATACGTTGCTTAAATTGAGTAATCACCAAAGAAGACGAACTAGCAATAAGTAAGTCATCAACATAAAGGCCAACCATAATCATGTGACCAGTTACACGAGCAACATAAAGACATTTCTCTGAGGGAAGTGGACGAAAACCAAATGATCGAAGTGTAACATCAATAGTACGATGCCAGGCATTGGGAGCCTGCTTAAGACCATAAATAGATTTCTTTAGACGTAAAACCTTATGTGGAAAACTAGGAGAAACATAACCAGTAGGTTGAGTCATGTAAAGTTCCTCCGTTAATGGAGCATTAAGAAATGCAGTGGAGACGTCCATCTGATGGACAGTGAGCCGAAATTCAGCTGCTAAGTCCATATTAGAACTTTTACATGTGGATCTTTGTGGTCCTTTTGATCTTTCTATAGATGGGTATTCGTATTTCTTAACTACAATAGATGATTTTACTCGTTATGTTGTTGTTATTCCCCTTGTGTCACCTTCGGACACTGTTTCTGCTCTTAAGACGTTTATTACTCGTGCTAATCTGCAGCACTCACCACACCGTGTGCAGCGGATTCGGTCTGATAATGGATCTGAAATTCACACTCTCAGTAATTCGTCATTACAACAATAACTATAAATAGACGACGTACTCCCTCTCACTTCTCTATATTTATGCTAATACGACAACAACTACACTATAAATGACTGACAATTATCTTCCAATATTGTAACTTCCAAGAGCTGCAAAAATCCACCTGACCGAGGAATTTCTTGTTATGGACTTAAATCCATTCATTGAAGAGTAAATCATTGTTACTAGAAAAATTTTGATATTTGAAACCAGACTTTTCAATACATCTTTTAAACGATCGATTTCAAAAACGTCTATTTTCTGAAAATCTTCGCGGCAACGTTCCATTGCATGAACTCGCTTGTTAGATTTTTCCCAATTAGGAAGATGCATGGAAAAATGAAGAAAAAATTCCTGCATATCCCTTAATTCCCTTTAACCCCATACTTAAGAAAAAGAACAACCTGGAATTTTCAATGAGAAGGTTATCCCAGCGCTTCATTCATCGCTCTCTCCTATATAACAACTTGCTATTTCCATTTGACTTTTTTTCTATACTCAAGCCACTAAATATACAATTGCTCTATAAATTGCTAAACAATGGTTAATTATCAAACTTGGTTAAAGGAAATTGACGACAATACCAGACTTTCTAAATTGTCAATCCCAGGAACTCACAATTCTGCAGCTTGTCACACTGCATTACCTTCTGTTAGATGTCAAGGTGAAAGTGTTACGAAACAATTGGAACACGGTGTTAGGTTTTTAGATGTTCGTGTTGGGAAATTATTTGTTGGTAATGATGTAAAAGATTTACAAGTCATTCATGGAAAATTCCCAGTTAAGATTCCATTCCCCTTGAAATTGTCGACTACTTTGGAAGAAGTGTATGCGTTTTTGGAATCAAATCCTTCTGAAACTGTTTTCTTGTCATTGAAGCAAGAAGGCTCAGATGATTGGGATAATGAACATGATGAATTTGGTAATTTGATTTGGGATAAGTATGTTAATCCTAATAAGGATAAATGGTATTTGAACACTGATATTCCAAGACTTGGTGATGCTAGAGGGAAAGTAGTCTTATTCAGAAGATTTGGAGTTAAGGATGAACAAAGACTGAAAGAATTTGGATTTAGTGCAGATTGGTGGTCTTATAATACAACCGATGAAGATCGTGGTCAATATGTTGTTCAAGATTTTTGTGAAGTTCAGACTGCTGATGATTTACCTAAGAAGATTGATTATGTGAAAAAGTTTGCGAAGAGAACCGAAGATTATACTAATGGTAGCGATGATAAATTGTTTCTTAATTTCACTTCATCTTCCAATTTCTTTGATAAACAATGTTGGCCAGAAGCTGTTGCTAAAGCTATGATTAAGGGTGGACTTGGGGATACCATTAACAGAGGTGTTGGTATCATTATTTTGGACTATGCTGAAAGTGATGATTGGAGCTTAGTTAAGAAATTAGTTGATTCCAATTTTTAAGAAATGGACTCTCTGTTTTACACTATGTTTATGATATGCCTATTTGTTTTTGTTTATAGTTTGATGTATTAACCCTATTTCTTTCTACAAGACAGAGAACTGTAACATCTCTTGTTCCCTCTAAGATACCTTGCATCCTTTCTCATTCGCCTGTTGATGAATTTGATTGGTCTCATTTGAAATCTGGAGAATATTTTTTCCCACTATAAACAACAAAATTTTCAAGGTGGTTGAATCAACTTCGACATGTCCGTTCTTCCCCCAACCCATATAATTAAATATTAGTCATGATTTCTCGAGGAATTCTAATATGTAGTCGAACAGTGGTACCGAGAAGAATATGCCCAATTAGTATGACCCAATTCATACGATATCAATCCCAGAAAAAACCACCATCAAATTTTAGAGATATTGCAGACATAAAAGATCAAAAATTACGAGACATAATAGAAGGTACCAATCTCGGACAAGAAGCTTTGAAGAAGGAACAAGAAGAGAAATCAGCGAAAGAAAAAGATAGTCGAGAAGACGAAATCCGAAAAAAGAACCGAGATATTGAGGTGAAGCAACATCGACTTGAGAAACGAATGGCAGAGGATGAGAAAGACGAGTCTACAATTGAGTTGAAAGAGATCCATAAAGCATTCTCAGAAGAATCTAAAGCTAAGAGCGAAGAGAATTTACTGAAAGAGGATGAACTGGCAAATCTACGCCTTGGATCAAGTGATAGTTCCCGAGTAGTCCAACAGATCAATGAAGCAATTCAAAAAGAAATAGGAAACCTTCCGTCACAAATGGAAAAGACCAGAAGCAAAATGTCCAAGAAATTAGAAGAATACCTCGATTCAATCCAAGGAACGATCTTAACCGCGACCAGAGCATTGAATGATGTGACTGGCTATTCCGCAATTGAAAAATTGAAAAAATCAATTGAAAAACTTGAAGCAGAATTAAGAGAATGCAAAGAACAAGTAAAAGAATGTAAAATTGCATATACTGACGCCATTCAAAGGCGATCTGATTCGCAACGTGAAGTGAATGAATTGTTAACGAGAAAACATAATTGGTCCACTAAGGATTTGGAACGTTTTACTGAACTTTATAGAAATGATCATGCCAATGAACGATTAGAATCTGAAGCTGAACAGAATCTTGAGGATGCTGAACAAAAGGTGGATGCGGTTCAATTGAAATTAACACAACTGATTTTGACAAGATATCATGAAGAACAGATTTGGTCGGATAAGATTAGAAGATCGTCAACTTGGGGAACTTGGATTTTGATGGGAATTAACGTAATGCTTTTTATGGTGGCTACATTTTTTGTTGAGCCTTGGAAGAGAAGGAAATTGGTCAGGGCATTTGAAGATAAAGTCAAGGATTTGTTAGTTACTCAAGAAGAAACTAAGGTAATTGAACATTTGTTACAACCAGCTAAAGATGTGGAAGAACCAATCTTGCAACCAATTGAAGATGTAGTAGAAGGTGTTGTCGGTTCGGTTGAAACAACTCTTGAGATAGCTTCCCAAGAAGTCGCCAATTTGGTTGAATCTCCTATATCTGAAGAACCACGTGAAGCAGGGGATTCCTCCAAATCAAAGCAATTTGAACTTAATTTTATCAAATCAACTTGGAATGACTTTAAACAAGTTGTTACTAGCAATTATAATGCTTTATCTTCCCCTGATGTTACAACATTACAGGTGAATAAATTTCAATTTGAAGTGTTCTTGGTGTCTATTACGTTTGTTGCATGTAGTATTGGAAGTTTGATAACATTATATTTCAAATAGATAAATAGCAAATATAGACTATATTCATATAGAGTTGAGAATCTACGGACCCAACAGGTTTTGCAACCCAATCACTAAGACGGAAACCCCTTGTAAGTAGAATGTTTTCTGATAAGCTTTTTACGACAAAGAAAAAATACAGTGGCTTCTTTTACTCATATCTCCTGACTTCTCTCCTTTTCTAGCTTCATTTCTATGAACAATATTGGATTCTGAACTTGTGAATATTGTTTGTCTAGCTGATGTCTCAGTATGTCTGTAAATATATGTTGCAAAAAACGAGCTATGATAAAAGTACACGACTAACAAAATTTAAACTTAGTCGTGCAAACTCCAAATATCATTTGAAAAAAAAGCCAAAGAACCAAAAAGAAGTCGCCACTCTATTAAATAATTAGATTCATCCATCATCATCCTTTATTCAACTTTATTAAAAGAAACTTACAGGCACACAATGGAAGATCCAGTTCTTTTAGAATCTTCAGTCAATAGTATTTTATCCAGAATAAATAGTAAACATCAAGAAGATCCTGATGTTTATCTAAAATTAAAGAAATTAGAAAAAGAATTGGAATTATTAAAATTACAAGAGGAATATATTAAAGATGAACAACGTCATTTAAAAAGAGAATTAGTAAGGGCACAAGAAGAAGTCAAAAGAATCAAATCAGTTCCATTAGTAATTGGACAATTCTTAGAACCAATTGATGAAAATACTGGTATTGTATCATCAACCACTGGTTCAAATTATGTTGTTCGTATTTTATCAACATTAGATCGTGAATTATTAAAACCTTCAAGTTCGGTTGCATTACATCGTCATTCCAATGCTCTTGTTGATATCTTACCCCCAGAAGCTGATTCTTCTATTTCTATAGTTGGAGAAGATCAAAAACCTGATGTTACATATGCAGATGTTGGTGGATTGGATATGCAAAAGCAAGAAATTAGAGAAGCTGTTGAATTACCTTTAACTCAAGGAGAATTATATTCACAAATTGGTATCGATCCACCTAGAGGTGTTTTATTATATGGTCCTCCAGGTACTGGTAAGACCATGTTAGTTAAGGCAGTTGCTAATTCTACTACTGCATCTTTTATTAGAATTAATGGATCAGAATTTGTTCAGAAATATCTTGGTGAAGGTCCAAGAATGGTTAGAGATGTCTTTAGGTTAGCTAGAGAAAATTCCCCTGCTATTATATTTATTGATGAAATTGATGCTATCGCCACGAAAAGATTTGATGCCCAAACTGGTGCTGATAGAGAAGTTCAAAGAATTTTATTGGAATTATTAAATCAGATGGATGGATTTGATCAACAATCAACCGTGAAAGTGATTATGGCTACTAATAGAGCTGATACTCTAGATCCTGCATTATTAAGACCTGGTAGATTGGATAGAAAGATTGAATTCCCAAGCTTGAAAGATAGACGAGAAAGAAGATTGATTTTCTCTACAATTGCTTCCAAGATGTCACTTGCACCTGAAGCAGATTTGGATTCTTTGATTATTAGAAATGATCCATTATCAGGAGCGGTTATTGCGGCTATTATGCAAGAAGCTGGTTTAAGAGCAGTTAGAAAGAATAGATATATGATCTTACAAAGTGATTTGGAAGAAGCTTATACTTCTCAAGTAAAGACTGGTACCGAACATGATAAATTTGATTTCTATAAGTAAGTAGGAAATATGTACATTAATAAAAAAGCTTTTTAAAGTAATTGATATATATCAAGCTCAGTAAAATGTTGGATTCCAATGGTGAAGTTTAAATGGTCCATATCAATATGTCTCTTTGAATTCCATATCAATTTAAACTGAGTTTGATTGATGTGATGAGATAAACTCATTGGCGCAACAAGATAAACCAGTTTCTTCTCGTCATCTTCTCTCAGCAATCCACTAATCACGTCCTCTACCCTCTCAAAATCATTCCCCATCGCATCTATAATATTAATCCTCTTATTCATATCCAATTCCCCATCAATAAGTATAGTCTGAGTAGAATTATTCCCTAAAACCCAACTAGGAGGCGAATAAGTCTTCCACCAAATCTGAACCGCACGATCACCTCCATTCTCTCTTAGGTAATCCATAGCGGGCACAACCCCACCTTGATGGAATATACCCATTAATAAACACATAACAGTATTGAAAATATACCAAGTATACAACATCCAAGATCTGACGTGTTTGGAAGTAAAATCAAAACAACAGCATGCGAGGGGTACTATCGGCATAAGGAATCGTAATTCCTGATGAGGGATTGCTGAAAGGAATATAACTGCTCCAGTTAGACTTAAGAAGGGGATTGTTTTCCAATAGGTTCGATTTATGAGGAGGAAGAAGATGCCTGGTCCGAGGAGAATTGGAAGGTTGATTAGGAGGTGGGTGTAGTATGGGTGGATGCCATGTTTTGAAAGGTTGTCGACATTGGTGTTGTAGATTAGGTTATTAAGTGGGGTGATTGTGTAGTGGGAGATATCGAAGGGTGTTTGCATGGGTTGTTTCCCAAAAGAGATTGTGTCGATGATTATTAGGAGGATTGTTGGGATGATGAAACCGAGTAATATAATTGAAAGTTGGAGTGGATGTTGGAGAATGTATTTCAAGATGTACCAGCTTGGTAGTATCAAAAACACGGGGAATGTAACTCTATTGAATATCCCAATTGATATTAATCCACCTAGTATAAACATACTCTTAGTTTTGTTCAATTGTTTCACCTCAACATCGGTAGTTTCTAAGATATATCTCAAATCATCAATAATCAAAAGTGACAGCAAAACAAGAATCGTTTCAAAACTATTCGAAAATAAATGTGATTGATATACTAATGTAATATATGACGTCAGTGTAAAGAATATTGCTTTAATCCTTTCTGGTTTTGTTGGTAACATCCAATATAAGCAATAATCAGTCACTATCCATGTCAAAAATGCCAATTGTAATCTTGCGCAATACCAAATTTGTATAGGAGTCAATCCAAGATCTAAGAATCTGATTAAGTATAATAATGGTCCATATAATAAATATAATATCCCAATACTTCTAGCTGGATTTTCTGATTGGAATTCCCATGGGATATTAGTTGAATAGCCTAAGATTCGATGACTTACGATTTCAAAACTTTGGAAATGCTCATCTGGATGTATATATGATTCTTGAGTGGCAAAATAGAATCTGAATAGAATTGTAAGGAGATAAAATGTTCTCCAATTGATATTGGGAACTTTAATCATTGATGATTTTGATGAACTATTATACTGACAGGAAAAGAGAATGAAAAATTAATTTGTGTAGGACGGTTTGAGATTCTGCGACATAGATCATAAGTGACGACATATAACATATTCTGCGACACATCATGTCAAACCCGATATTTTTTAATCTTGTAAAATATTTTTTAATGTGTGTTATTTTCCAGCCGATCCTACATACATTATGAATTTATTGCAAAAATTAATTTCACAATTTTTTTAATGCCGCTTTGCTTGAAAGATTACTTTGGATTAAGTTACTCAAAAGCGTACGAAGCAATGAGCAGGGTCGACCGTTGAAGACCAAGTGAAAACTACTTCTCACTCTCTCTTCCTACTTCAATGTTATTGGCCCGAATAAAGCCTCAAGAGGAGGAAACACAATACAACCCGTTTTCCAATAGCAACGCAATCATCCATGAAGCTAATAGGTGTAATACCCAGTTTCATATTGGATGTGGTTACATTCTATGTGTAATCTTTATTGTTTTTCATTTTATGCTTCATTTACCAATAAGTGTAAAAGTTATTAAAGTTGAGGTGAATGAAAATTTTAATTGATCCGGTAAACATCGGAGTAAGAAAAAAAGTCCGTCTCGTCGGAACCGAAGAGGGGAGGATGTCGTACAATAAACCATTTTTATTGGTCAAACGGACAAAATCCCATCGAATGAAAATGTCGTACACACCCCATCAACAATGTCGTCCAAAATCTGCATTCCATTTTTCATTTTCAACATCGATGAACCTTCACTGTAAAGATTTCAATTTTTTTCTGAGTTTCATCCTTTCTAGTTTCTTTCTTTCTATTGAAGTAACAGATTTCCCATATCTAAACAAATAACCAAGATGTTCAGACAAATTGCCAGAAGAGCACCAATTGCCCCAAGATTCACCAGATCCTACATTGCCGGTCAATTCACTGGTTCAAAAGGTCCAAATGGTAAATATACCGTTACTTTAATTGAAGGTGATGGTATTGGTCCAGAAATTTCCCAATCAGTTAAAGACATTTATGCTGCTGCTGAAGTTCCAATTGAATGGGAACCAGTTGATGTTACTCCATTATTAATTGATGGTAAGACCACTTTACCTCAACCTGCAGTTGATTCTGTTAATAAGAATTTAGTTGCTCTTAAAGGTCCTTTGGCTACACCAGTTGGTAAAGGTCATACATCTATGAATTTAACTTTAAGAAGAACTTTCAACTTATTTGCTAATGTCCGTCCATGTAAATCTATTGTTGGATATGATACACCTTATGAAAATGTTGATACTGT
Organism: Hemisphaericaspora subhashii; assembly: GCF_019202705.1. NCBI lineage: Eukaryota > Fungi > Ascomycota > Pichiomycetes > Serinales > Debaryomycetaceae > Hemisphaericaspora > Hemisphaericaspora subhashii. Next base: position 9,437 of record NW_026057322.1, on the reverse strand, counting down.
TTTAATTAGAGAAAATACTGAAGGTGAATATTCTGGTATTGAACATACTATTGTTCCAGGTGTTGTTCAATCTATTAAATTGATTACTAAACCAGCTTCTGAAAAGGTTATCAGATATGCTTTTGAATATGCTAAATCTATCAATAAACCCCATGTTTTAGTTGTTCATAAGGCTTCTATTATGAAATTATCTGATGGTTTATTCGTTAGTACTGCTAAAGAAATTGCCAAAGAATATCCAGATGTTAAATTAGATTTCGAATTATTAGACAATACTTCTCTTAAATTAACTTCCGATCCATCTGATTATAAAGAAGTTGTTATGGTTATGCCAAACTTATATGGTGATATTATGTCTGATTTATCTTCTGGTTTAATTGGTGGTTTAGGTTTAACTCCATCCGGTAATATGGGTAACAAGGTTTCTATCTTTGAAGCCGTCCATGGTTCTGCCCCAGATATTGCTGGTAAGGGATTAGCTAACCCAACTGCTTTATTATTATCTTCTTGTATGATGTTGAGACATATGTCTTTGAATGCTGATGCTGATAGAATTGAAAATGCTGTTTTGAAGACTATTGCTTCTGGTCCAGAAAACAGAACTGGTGATTTGAAGGGTACTGCTTCTACTTCACATTTCACTCAACAAGTTATTGGTAACTTGTAAATTATAGGTCATGCCGAAGTATAAACTTATTTATATCACTTAACATTCTTTTCATAAACATATATTTAACGCATTAGTTCTTTTTTTTGACATTATCTATTATTTAAATAAATAATTTATCATTTAGTGTATTTACAAAGAGATACATAAACTTGTAAGAAATGTTCCATTCATATTGTATATATATCTATGCTTAGACACATTATTCACGCTTTGGAAAGTCTTTCATTCTCTTCTTTAATAGCATCTATTTCTTTAGATAATTCATCTAATTTAATCTTTGTTTCTTTAGATACGGAATCCTTCTTCTTTGATAACTTTTCCAAGATAATATTTGTTCCTTCAACAATTGCTACATGTTCAACTTTATGAACTCTATCTTCATATTCTTCCAAAGATTCACCTTTAATCAAATCGATTTCTTTAACTAAAATAGGTTCACCTCTATCAACTTCAGCAATCACTCTATGTATCATTACTCCTCCTTTAGTTATTTTACCTTCTTGACCTTCTTTCCAACAACGATCTATGGCATGAGTACCTTCAAATGCACCAGGTAAAGCAGGATGTAAGTTAATAATAGTTATTCCTGCTTTTTCCAATGGTTGTAATACACTTGGAGATAATATTAACATCCAACCAGCACAAACAATTAAATCTGGTTTCTTGTAAGTTTCATCTTTGGTAATTCCTTCAATATTTCCATAAATTAATAAATTTGCTAAATCTAAATTAAATTGTTCTCTTTTTGATTTACGTAATTCAACTTCTTCTTTTGGTATTCCCTTGTAATAATTCTTTAAAATATGATTCTTAGTTGGAATTGAAGCATTTGAAGCTCTAGTTAATCCATAAGCTGTTTCACTTGATGAAATAACTTGAGTAATTGTTCCTTTCAATTGATCCTTTTGTTGTGCATCAATTAATGCTTGTAAGTTTGTACCTGATCCAGATATTAATACAGTTATATTTAATGTCATTGTAATGTCTATCTATTCTCCTTGACTGTTTGCAACCCTTTCGTATCAATGTCTTTGGTAATGAAATTTTTTCCCCTTCCCTCTTCTCACAGTATTTAGTGATTGATTAATTCTTGTATGGCAGGGATAATTGACTCTGGCTTTCCAAAAAGGGAAATCGTGTCACATGACTTTCACATGACCACATTTATTGGATTTGTTTGATTTTTACTCCCTTTGTCTCAGAAGGTTTTCAAAGTTTTCACTCCATTTTTTGCAAATAATCATCCAATTTTTTTATGAAGTGAAATTTCCAGAAATGTTAGATAGAGAAAGTTGATTAAATTTATGATTTCTCTGATAAAGCTATGAGCTCAATTGAATTGATAGTAAAAATATCACCAGAAGGACATTTCAGCCGTACTAATAGTTTGTATCAATTGTACATATACTAATAACTATTAGAGTAGAGATCATAAGTAGGGTCTCATCCGGGTAATCTAACGTGGTGTAAATTTCATACCAAAAATAGACCTAACCTGTAAAATGACATAACACAAACATGAAATGAGATGAACTGAAAAATTTATATTTTATTAAACTGTAAAAGAATACTGTCAAAGAAAAATTCAACAATCCACTCACTCGCCCACCCCCCTCGTGCTGACAATTCCTCAATAACCTGTAAAGTACGAGCAAATGGCTTTAACTTTTTTCTAGTGGTCTTCTCTTTTTTACAACACCCAAATTCAATTGAACAGAAAAATTTTTCTCTCTTTCTATTCTTCTCTTCTTCTTTTTGTTTTAAGAAACCAATTAACGACACAATTCAAGATGGGTATGTTTTATAACTTAACTTTAACTTAATAGGGGGGATCTTACTACTGTTTATAATTGACACTACTTTTACATCAATACAATTCAATTGAATGAATTCAATTGAATAGAGAAGATGATGGTTATAATGGCAAAAAGGGGGATTTTGGAAAAAAAAAGAGTGAAAATTTTTTCGCACTGAAACTTTAATGACCTTGCGATGGTTTAATTGAATGTGTGTGTCTTTACCCACCACATACAAATTATAAACCATCAATTACTAGCTTACACAATATACTTTACACTATGACAATGAACAATTAATAAACATGTAAAAACCCCCCTGAATTCTATGACAATTCTTTATACTAACATCTCCTTTTTTTTAGTTGCTTTCACTATTGAACAAATCCGTGGATTGATGGACAAGGTTACTAATGTTCGTAACATGTCCGTCATTGCCCACGTCGATCACGGTAAATCTACTTTAACTGATTCTTTAGTCCAAAGAGCTGGTATTATTTCTGCTGCCAAGGCTGGTGAAGCTAGATTCACTGATACTAGAAAGGATGAACAAGAAAGAGGTATTACTATTAAATCCACTGCTATTTCTTTATATGCTTCTATGAGTGATGATGATGTCAAGGAAATCAAGCAAAAGACTGACGGTAACTCTTTCTTAATTAACTTGATTGATTCCCCAGGTCACGTTGATTTCTCTTCTGAAGTCACTGCTGCTTTACGTGTTACTGATGGTGCTTTAGTTGTCGTTGATACCGTTGAAGGTGTCTGTGTCCAAACTGAAACTGTCTTGAGACAAGCTTTAGCTGAAAGAATTAAGCCAGTTGTTATTATTAACAAGGTTGACAGAGCTTTATTAGAATTACAAGTCACCAAGGAAGATTTATATCAATCTTTCTCTAGAACTGTTGAATCCGTTAACGTCATCATTTCTACTTATCATGACCCAGCTTTAGGTGAAGCTCAAGTTTACCCAGATAAGGGTACCGTTGCTTTCGGTTCCGGTTTACATGGTTGGGCTTTCACTGTTAGACAATTTGCTAACAGATATGCTAAGAAATTCGGTGTTGACAGACAAAAGATGATGGAAAGATTATGGGGTGACTCTTACTTCAACCCAAAGACCAAGAAATGGACCAACAAGGAAAAGGATGCTGATGGTAAAACTTTAGACAGAGCCTTCAACATGTTCGTTTTAGACCCAATCTTCAGATTATTCGCTGCTATCATGAACTTTAAGAAGGATGAAATTCCAGTCTTATTAGAAAAGTTGGAAATTAACTTAAAGGGTGATGAAAAGGAATTAGAAGGTAAAGCTTTATTAAAGGTTGTTATGAGAAAATTCTTACCAGCTGCCGATGCTTTATTAGAAATGATTATTTTACATTTACCATCTCCAGTTACTGCTCAAGCTTACAGAGCTGAAACCTTATATGAAGGTCCATCTGATGATGCTTTCTGTGCTGCTATCAGAAACTGTGACCCAACTGCTGACTTGATGTTGTATATCTCCAAGATGGTCCCAACCTCTGATAAGGGTAGATTCTACGCTTTCGGTAGAGTTTTCGCTGGTACCGTTAGATCTGGTCAAAAGGTTAGAATTCAAGGTCCAAACTACCAAGTTGGTAAGAAGGAAGATTTATTCGTCAAATCTATTCAAAGAACCGTTTTAATGATGGGAAGATTTGTTGAACAAATTGATGACTGTCCAGCTGGTAACATTGTTGGTTTAGTTGGTATTGATCAATACTTATTGAAATCCGGTACTATTACCACCAATGAAGCTGCTCACAACATGAAGGTTATGAAATTCTCTGTCTCCCCAGTTGTTGAAGTTGCCGTTGAAGTTAAGAATGCTAACGATTTACCAAAATTAGTCGAAGGTTTAAAGAGATTATCTAAATCCGATCCATGTGTTAAGGTTTATATGTCCGAATCTGGTGAACATATTGTTGCTGGTACTGGTGAATTACATTTAGAAATTTGTTTACAAGATTTAGAAAATGATCATGCCGCTGTTCCATTAAGAATTTCCCCACCAGTTGTTTCTTATAGAGAAACTGTTGAAAAGGAATCTTCTATGACTGCTTTATCTAAATCTCCAAACAAGCATAACAGAATCTACGTTAAGGCTCAACCAATTGATGAAGAAGTTTCTTTAGACATTGAAGCTGGTGTTATTAACCCAAGAGATGATTTCAAGGCCAGAGCCAGAATCTTAGCCGACAAGCACGGTTGGGATGTCGGTGATGCCAGAAAGATTTGGTGTTTCGGTCCAGATGGTAACGGTCCAAATTTGGTTGTTGATCAAACCAAGGCTGTTCAATACTTGAATGAAATCAAGGATTCAGTTGTTGCTGCTTTCCAATGGGCTACCAAGGAAGGTCCAATTTTCGGTGAAAATGTTAGATCTTTAAGAGTTAACCTTTTAGATGTTACTTTACATGCTGATGCTATCCACAGAGGTGGTGGTCAAATTATCCCAACCATGAGAAGAGTCACTTATGCTTCTATGTTATTAGCTGAACCAGCTATTCAAGAACCAATTTTCTTGGTTGAAATTCAATGTCCAGAAAATGCTATTGGTGGTATTTATTCCGTCTTGAACAAGAAGAGAGGTCAAGTTATTTCTGAAGAACAAAGACCAGGTACTCCATTGTTCACTGTTAAGGCTTACTTACCAGTCAATGAATCTTTTGGTTTCACTGGTGAATTGAGACAAGCTACTGGTGGTCAAGCTTTCCCACAATTGATCTTTGACCATTGGTCTATCTTAAGTGGTGATGTTACTGATCCAAACACCAAACCAGGTTTAATTGTCAAGGAAAAGAGAATTAGACAAGGTTTGAAACCAGAAGTTCCAGGTTACGAAGAATACTATGATAAATTATAAGCTTGTTTTCGTTACAGGTTTGTATTTTTGATAATGGTACGCTTCTTTATTTGAATCGTATCTCATCTTGTGTTTATGTTTTTTGTTTACTCTAATTATTTTTATAGTTTAGTGAATCAATAGTTCTTTTAAAAAAATATAAATTTTATATTAAAAATTGTGTTTGTATTGTAGAGAGATTAATAGAATTAGGGTTGCAATGAGGTACTGTTGTGAGTGTCATCAATGGATTGTCTGTATAACTGGTTTTTTTTTGGCTACACTTAATATAATAAGTATTGTTGCTCAAGATGTGCATATTCCAACCAGAGGTTAATAATACTGATCAGCTGATTGGCCAACTACATCCAAACGAGTATGAAACGTTAATAGAGACAGTTTAGCCCTAAATTCGATCTGATAAAATGAAAATCCACGTTTTACATGCATCAAGCTACACAGAGAGGCATAAGAAAATCTAAGCGTTTTTATTTTCGGCTGGTTGCAAAAGCAACATAAACTTTCTACGATTCCCTTTTTCTATACTCTGAATCGATCAGAAGAGTAATTGAGAGATCGGGTAATTATACTAGGCAGAGGAGTGGTTCGGTAAAAATGTTCTTATTCATTATATTAATACAATAAATATAGGGCAAGTTGGGGCAGAGGCTTTCCACTTAGACTTCCCAATTAGGAAGTTACTGGAACCACAATTCCGCAACCGTTGCAAAATAAAAAATTGATTGGAAATCATTTTGAACATCGGTCATTTGAGATGATCTTTTCCATCTAGAAATTCCAAACCTGTAATAAAGTCACTAATCAATCCCGATCTTTCCGATCGTGACCAATCATATGATAGTTTTATTTCTTGGAGGATAAATAATAAATAATATTAGAGTCGGAAAGAACGGCTGAAAAAAATAAAACAGCAAATTAAAAAAAGTAATTTGCAATTTAATGACGGTATCGGTTCGGTGGAAATATAATACTTTCCCCATTACATAATCGTTCTAAATCTCATAAAACATGAAAGATGGATCCTGTCAACTTTTTTAAAATTTCATTTACAAACTCATAATTCTTGTTTTAACGAGCTTATATATATAGCGCAAAATGATGGAAGAGAGTGGCATGATCTCAAGACCCAAAGATGGTGTTTCCGGAGACAGGATAGACTATGCCGATTTTACTTATTGGTATATAAATATGGTGATGTCTGGGATATTACTTTTATTTTACTCATATAAATTATTTAGGTCAAAGAGAAGATACTGTAAACCAGTCATATTGATCCTATGGAATGTTCTTGTATCAAATTCATTCACATTTCTTATCGACAAGAATCAGTTGTTTGGGTTGTTAGTCTCACACAAATCATTAATTAACCAACTGTCTGATTTAGAATTGAATTCAATATATTTACATAATGATTTGAAATTGGTAATATGTATGATCATATCAATGATTGCTGGATATTGTATGATACATCACGACCAAATATTTTGCTTTCCCAAGCTTATATTATCATTAGCATTATTTTTTATCACGTCATTATTCATTATTCCTTCACATTCTATAACAAACACGTCTTCAGTGCTTTATACTACAATCCAAGGAGATATTAGTTTCAATTATATACTAGTAACAATCTCACTAACATTTATATTTATCATATCTACGATATTTTTCGAGACTGCTTCCATAAACCTTGCAGTTACTAAATTCTTGTATCAATTTATATGGTGCTATAATTGTATTTTGATACTTTCGTCATATTGGTTCACTATCATTGTTAGAGATATCCTAATAAATGTATTAAATCAAACGATTGACACAACACAGGCACAATCTTCATTAATAACATCAATATTCTTGAATTATTATTCTCATGTTACTTCAAATTGGGAAGATAATATGGAAGGTATTTCACACCAATGGCAAGTAGTGAATTTTATTAATGGATTTAATGGATTGTATGTCACTGCTGAGAGTTTCTGGTATGGATTGTGTGCATTTAATTGGTTGGTTGTTCCTGGAATATTACTCTTGTTGTCTCATAGACATAGGAATGGGGAAAATACCGAAAAAGAGATTGTATAGTTTATCATATTTATTTATAGCTAGTTAAGTTTAATCTATTTTTGTACGGTGTACGTTATATGAAACCTGAAGAACTGAGTGTTTTTGAATTGGTGTATGATTTGCAGCCAGTGCTACCTTTTAGGAGGCTTTTGAAACCAAAAAGAGCCAACACACTTTGTAAAATTCATTCCAATTAATTTTCCACGAGATTAATACAACATTATGGGTTTCAATTTGACTGCTAAGTGACCGTAATCATTTTTACACCGTGAGTGTTAGGAGACGACAGGCGAATTTTATTGGAGTTGAAAGTATAGACATAACAGCTCTAATCTGGGTCAATAAATGTTAAAAGTTCCTAGAGGCTTGTCTGTTCACTTGCGTTTTGGTGCGCCATCTAATAGGTTTTGCTACTGGTCTTCGCTACTCCATAATTACGGCAGCTATTGATGGCAATCTCACAATAAATTGAACGTGATGGTGGATCGGGGGTAAGATCTTGATCTTTTCCAAATTAAGAATTGTGTCCGACACGCTATCTCATTTAGGAATAACTCCGATCAAGTTTCACTTTTTCAAATATCTCCGTGCAACGGCCCTTTTAGGAAATCGCGCATTTTCGAGGAAAATTTTTCAAATCAGATTTACTCCACAGTATAAATTACCCCTGATTTTCCCTTGATCTCAGACTTAATTTTTTCCATTCTCCAATTCAAAAATAAGCAAACAAAAATGTCAATTGAGTTAAAATATAACAATTTAGGGAATTCTGGATTAAAGATTGCTCCAGTTATTGTTGGATGTATGACTTATGGGTCAAAAGATTGGGCTGAATGGGTTATGGAAGATGAAGAAGAAATTTTCCGAATTTTAAAGAAATGTTATGATGTTGGGTTACGTACCTTTGATACTGCTGATGTTTATTCCAATGGTAAATCCGAAGAATTGTTAGGTAGATTTCTTAAGAAATATAATATCCCTCGTGATCGAGTTGTTATTTTGAGTAAATGTTTCTTCCCAGTTGATGAAACAACCCCTGGCTTTAACTTGGTTAATAGAGACAAATTCCCCGCTGTTGATTATTATAATTCCCAAGGTCTTTCAAGAAAACACATTTTCGATGCCGTTGAAAATATTAAACGCAGATTGGGGACATATGTTGACGTATTACAAATCCATAGATTGGATCAATCTACTCCAAAGAGAGAAATCATGAAAGCATTGAACGATGTTGTTGATCAAGGATATGCTAGATATATCGGTGCTTCCTCAATGAAAGCCACCGAGTTTGTCGAATTACAATATATTGCTCAAACCAATAATTGGCATAAATTCATTAGTATGCAAAATTACTATAATTTGATCTATAGGGAAGAAGAAAGAGAAATGATTCCATATTGTCAAAAAAATGAAATTGGAGAAGTCGGTATTATTCCGTGGTCTCCTATTGCAAGAGGTGTTTTAGCAAGACCAGCTGGGAAAGAATCAGAAAATAAAAGAGATAAGAGTGATAGAACTTTCCAGATGTTACATCTTGATAGTTTGTCAGAATCTGAAAAAGAGATAATTGGAAGGGTTGAAATCTTAGCTAAAAAGCATAATGTTAGCATGGCAGCTCTTGCTACCAGTTGGGTTATTGGTAAGAAGTGTAATCCAATCGTGGGTCTTTCTTCTGTTAAGAGAGTGGATGATATTTTAGTGGCTACTACTATTGAGTTAACTGAAGATGAAGTCAAATACTTAGAGGAGCCTTATGTTGCAAAGGCTAGCTTGTTTTAGAGTTATCTCTTTTGCGTGTGTAGGAAGTAGACCGATTTTTTTAATACTATTCAAACATCCCTCTGTTTACTACTGCTTAGGTGGCAGATGTAAATTATACTCCGATGTGGCAGACGTGGCCATAACGTATACAATGGCACCAAACGATCTACAAACTGTAATCTCATATTTACATTCAGTGCAATACTTTGACTTAGAAAGAAGAAATACAATTAAGAGTAAACCCCTCGTTTTTGAT